>NC_056733.1:910341947-910476947 GCF_019279795.1 Protopterus annectens
TGGAGACTGCAAAGTGGTGACAAGGGAAAGTGTAGTTAGGCAGCATAGGATGGTAATCGATAGGATGATATTAAACTGGTGGCAGGGGAAAGTGCAGTCAGGCAGCATAGGATGGTAATCTGTAGGATGAAATTAAACTGGTGACAGAGGAAAGTGTAGTTAGGCAGCATTGGATGATGGTCTGTAGGATGACATTAAAGTGGTGGCAGCGGAAGTGTAGTTAGGCAGCATAGGATGGCAATCTGTAAAATTATATTAAAGTGGTGACAGGGGAAAGTGTAGTTAGGCAACATAGGATGGTAATCTGTAGGATGATATTAAAGTGGCGAAAGGGGAAAGTGTAGTTAGGCAGCATTGGATGAAGGTCTGTAGGATGACATTAAAGTGGTGGCAGCGGAAGTGTAGTTAGGCAGCATAGGATGGCAATCTGTAAAATTATATTAAAGTGGTGACAGGGGAAAGTGTAGTTAGGCAACATAGGATGATAATCTGTAGGATGATATTAAAGTGGTGGCAGGGGAAAGTGTAGTTAGGCAACATAGGATGATAATCTGTAGGATGATATTAAAGTGGTGGCAGAGGAAGTGTAGTTAGGCAGCATAGGATGGTAATCTGTAGGATGATATTAAAGTGGTGAAAGGGGAAAGTGTAGTTAGACAGCATAGGATAGTAATCTGTAGGATAATATTAAAGTGGTAACAGGGGAAAGCATAGTTAGGCGGCATAGGATGGTAATCTGTAGGATGATATTAAAGTGAAGGGGAAAGTGTACTTAGGCAGCAGAGGATGGTAATCTGTACGATGATATTAAAGTATTAACAGGGGAAAGTGTAGTTGGGCAGCATAGGATGGTAATCTGTAGGATGATATTAAAGTGGTGGCAGGGGAAGTGTAGTTAGGCAGCATAGGATGGCAGTCTGTAGGATGCTATTACAGTGGTGACAGAGGAAAGTGTAGTTGGGCAGCATAGGATGGTAATCTGTAGGATGATATTAAAGTGGTGGCAGGGGAAGTGTAGTTAGGCAGCATAGGATGGTAATCTGTAGGATGATATTAATGTGGTGACAGGTGAAAGTGTAGTTAGGCAGCATAGGATGGTAATCTGTAGGATAATACTAAAGTGGTGGCAGGTAATCTCTAGGATGATATTAAAGTGGTGGCAGGGGAAAGTGTAGTTAGGCATCATAGGATGGCAATCTGTAGGATGATATTAAAGTGGTGGCAGAGGAAGTGTAGTTAGGCAGCATAGGATGGTAATCTGTAGGATGTTACTAAAGTGGTGGTAAGGGAAAGTGTAGTTAGGCAGCATCGAATGATAGTCTGTAGGATGACATTAAAGTGGTGGCAGAGGAAGTGTAGTTAGGCAGCACTGGATGGCAATCTGTAGGATGATATTAAAGAGGTGATAGGGGAAAGTATAGTTAGGCAGCATAGGATAGTAATCTGTAGGATGACATAAAAGTGGTGGCAGGGGAAAGTGTAGTTAGGCATCATAGGATGGTAATCTGTAGGATGATATTAATGTGGTGGCAGGGGAAAGTGTAGTTAGCTAGCATAGGATGGTAATCTGTAGGATGACAACCACAAGGCATTCTATAACTATGTCAAGAATCTAAATTGCAATGCTCAGATTTGCTCTGAGCTACAGCAGAATGGCAATAAATATACTGATCCCAAGGATATTGCCAATATCCTGGCAGATTAATTCAGTGCCAACTTCACCCCACTCTCACCCCCTAAATGGCCCATCTCAATACCAGAAGATTGCCAAACTCTGGTAATAACTGCCACATAGGTAAAACATGCACTCTCCAAAGCTAAGAATACAGCATCCATGGGACCAGGTGACATCCCAGGCTGTGTACTACATGAACTACAAAATGAAATGGCACCTCACCTAAGTGTCATGTTTAATCATACTCTCACCTCAGGCTTCGTGCCCACTGAGTAGCGCACAGCTACAGTTGTCCCACTCCACAAGGGGAGATCCACTTTGGATCCCAGGAACTACTGCCCCCATCAGTCTGATGAGCCTGATCTGCAAGGCCATGGAACGTATTATCATGGAACTTATAAACAAACACATTGGCAACCTTAAAACTCTGAACCCCACCCAGTTTGGGTTTCTGAAGGGCTGATCTTGTCTCCTGAACCTGATTGTCTTCTTTGAATCAGTCTCCAGAGCCGTGGATGAGGGTAAGGCAGTTCACACAGCCTATCTGGACCTTGCCAAGGCCTTTGACACCATCCCCCACTCTGGAATCATAGATAAACTTACTAAGTTGGGCAATAATCCCTACATCAATTGATGGGTTGCCAACTTACTTACTGACAGAACCCACACTGTAAAAGTAGCTGACTCCAAATTCAGCTCTAGACAAGTGACAAGGGAAGTACCTCAGGGTTCAGTCCTGGGACCTCTCTTGTTTGGCATCTACTTCTCTGAAGTACAGGCCAACACTAAGGGACTCTGGCTAACAAAGTTTGCAGATGACTGCATACTGGGAGCCATTATTGAATCCCCAAATGATGTGGATACTCTTCAAAAGGGCCTTACAGAAACAGATGCTTGGTGCCAGAGTCATAGGTTCAAGCTCAATGCCAAGAAATGTATAGTTATCCCCTTTGGGAAAAAAAATGTACCCGTGAATTACCACATAGGTGGCAGTACACTAAACATCGAAAGTGTGATAAGAGACTTAGGGACACAGGTGGACAGTGGTCTCACCTTCAATAACTACATCACCACAACAGTCAGGAAATCCTTCTATGTGGCACACCTCATCACTAAGGGCTTTTCATCAAGAAAAAAGAGGTCATTGTCCCACTGTACTCATTCTTCATTAGACCCATTATAGAATACAATGCGCCATTTGGAATGTACCTCTCAAGACATCTGCAACAACTGGAAAGGCCGCAGAAATACCTCACTAAAAGAATCACAGGCCTAAAGCAGATGCTCTATGCTGACTGACTTAAAAAACTCCAGCTATACTTTGTCACATATCATCTACTCCGAGGCAATCTCTGCTTAACGGAGCAAGGCTCCAGAGAGCACCCCTGCGATATCAGGCTACAACTCTTACCACACACTTCTTCGAATCAGTCTTCAGAGCCATGGACAAGGGTAAGGTGGTCCACACAGCCTATCTAGACCTTGTCAAGGCCTTTGACAACATACCCCACTCTGGAATCATAGATAAACTTACTAAGTTGGGCATTAATCCTTACATCACCCAATGGGTTAACTGGCTTACTGATAGAACCACACTGTAAAAGTAGCCGACTCCAAATCCATCTCCAGACAAGTGACAAGTGGAGTACCTCAGGGTTCAGTCCTGGGACCGCTCTTGTTTGGCATCTGCTTCTCTGAAGTACAGGCCAACACTAAGGGACTCTGGCTATCAAAGTTCGCAGATGACTGCCAAATGGGAGCCATTATTGAATCCCCAAATGATGTGGATACTCTACAAAAGGGCCTTACAGAAACAGATGCTTGGTGCCAGAGCCATGGGCTCAAGCTCAATGCCAAGAAATGTATAGTTATCCCCTTTGGGAAAAAAACATGTATCTGTGAATTACCATATAGGTGGCAGTACACTAAACACTGAAAGTGTAATGAGAGACTTAGGGACACAGGTGGACAGTGGTCTCACCTTCGATAACCACATCGCCACAACAGTCAAGAAATCCTTCTATGTGGCACACCTCATCACTAAGGGCTTTTCATCCAGAAAAAAGGAGGTCATTGTCCCACTGTACTCATCCCTCATTAGACCCATTACAGAATACAATGCCCCGTTTGGTATGTACCTCTCAAGACATCTGCAACAACTGGAAAGGCCGCAGAAATACCTCACTAAAAAAATCACAGGCCTAAAGCAGATGCCCTACGCTGACCGCCTTAAAAAACTCCAGCTATCCTCCGTCGCATATCGTCTACTCAGAGGCGATCTCTGCTTAACATACAAGGCCATGTCAAACCCAGAGCTGTTGGACATGCTACACTTAAAGAAATCCCAGTCCCTCAGAGCCACACGCTCCAGGGATCTAAACCTTGTCATCACAATAAACAAAACATGCTGGAGGGATAGGTTCCTGACCCAGAGACTCCCCAGACTCTGGAATAGACTGCCCATACATGTCAAGCAGAGCGCCTCTTTGGCCCTCTTCAAAAGGAACCTTGATGATTGGATGGGAGAAAGGAAATTCACCCCGGGGATCATGTCAGTCGCCCTGCTAGACAGGGGTCCAGTAAAGTAAATAGTGTGGGAATAAATAGCCAGGGAATTGTTATGGCTAGGCTTGTAAAGGCCTTAGGGCCGATAGCCTATTACCAACCTATGAACCTATATTAAAGTGGTGATGGGAAAGTGTAGTTAGGCAGCATAGGATGATAATCTGTAGGATAATATTAAAGTGGTGGCAGGGAGAAAAGTAGTCAGGCAGCATAGGATGGTAATCTGTAGGATGAAACTAAAGTGGTGACAGGAGAAAGTGTAGTTGAAAAGCATAGGATGGTATTCTGCAGGATGATATTAAAGTGGTAGCAGAGGAAAGTGTAGATAGGCAGCATAGGATGGTAATCTGTATGATTATATTAAAGTGGTGGCAGGAGAAGTGTAATTAGGCAGCATAGGATGGTAATCTGTAGGATGATATTAAAGTGGTGGCAGGGGAAGTGTAGTTAGGCAGCATAGGATGGTAATCTGTAGAATGATATTAAAGTGGTGACAGGGGAAAGTGTAGTTAGGCAGCACAGGATCGTAATCTGTAGGATGATATTAAAGTGGTGACGGGGAAAGTGTAGTTAGGCAGCACAGGATCGTAATCTGTAGGATGATATTAAAGTGATGATGGGGAAAGTGTAGTTAGGCAGCATAGGATGGCAATCTGTAGGATGACATTAAAGTGCTGACAAGGGAAAGTGTAGTTAGGCAACATCTGATGATGGTCTGTAGGATGACATTAAAGTGGTGACAGGGAAAAGCATAGTCAGGCAGCATAGGATGGTAATCTGTAGGATGATATTAAAGTGGTGGCAGGGGAAAGTAGTTAGGCAGCATAGGATAGTAATCTGTAGGATGACATTAAAGTGGTGGCAGGGGAAAGTGTAGTTAGGCAGCATAGGATGGTAATCTGTAGGATGATATTAAAGTGGTGACAGGGGAAAGTGTAGTTAGGCAGCATAGGATGGTAATCTGTAGGATGATATTAAAGTGGTGACAGGGGAAAGTGTAGTTAGGCAGCACAGGATGGTAATCTGTAGGATAATATTAAAGTGGGGACAGGGGAAAGTGTAGTTAGGCGGCATAGGATGGTAATCTGTAGGATGACATTAAAGTGGTGGCAGAGGAAAGTGTAGTCAGGCAGCATAGGATGGTAATCTGTAGGATGATATTAAAGGTGCTGGCAGGGGATGTGTAGTTAGGCAGCATAGGATGGTAATCTGGAGGAGGATATTAAAGTGGTGACCGGGGAAAGTGTAGTTAGGCAGCATAGGAAGATAATTTAGGATGATATTAGGATGATTTCTGAATCAGAATAATCCTGGCTTTCCCAGTGGAAATGCTCCCTTAGAGTATGTAGGGTTTCCCCAAAAGATAAATCCTCAGGAGGGGAAGTAGAGGGAATGGAGTCCTCTGCATCAGAATCTTCATAAGTAAATTTGAACAGAAATATTCTTATGAGGCTATGGAGTTTTTAGATGTGAAAATAATCAAAATAGATGGTGAGATACATTCTGAGATATACAGAAAACCGTGTTGGAGAAATAATATGTTACACAGAAATAGTATGCATCCCCAGCATATATATCATAATATTGTGAAAGGACAGACTTTGAGAATGTCACGTCTAACCACAAGTATTGATAATTATAATAAGAAACAAGATATGCTAGCAACTGATTTTTTGTCTAGGGGATATAGCAAACATGAAGTTGAATCTGTTTATGAAGTAAATAATATAGAAAGGAAAGGTAAAGGGAAGCCATATCTACATAGGAATGGTGAGAGTGTTGGGAACAGTAATAACCAACGTAATAATAGGCACAGAGTAACTATTCAATACTCAAATATGAATAAAGGAATTAAAGGAATTATTGAGAAGAACTGGGGAATACTCACTACAGATGAGAGAATAGCTCATATTGTGGGTTATAGACCCCGTTTCTCATATAAGAATACAAAATCTCTCAATAGGCTACTATGTTATGAAACCAACAGCGATAGAGACATGTTGGAGACAAATAGACAGGGCACACTTTCATGCAGAGGTTGTAATCACTGCACATATGTATCAGGAAGTAATTTTTTTAAACATCCAGATATGGGATATGAATATAAAAGTTTACTTTTTATGCTGATTGCAAGTCAAGAAATGTAATTTATATAGCAGTCTGTCAGAGCTGCTCATGTTTCTATGTAGGAAAAACCAACAGGAGCCTCAGGGAGCGGATTAGAGAGCATTTATATGCAATTAACAGGGAAGATGAACACAATGCTCTCGCTCGACATGTACTAGAGAAAGGGATGACACACAAGTTTAAATTCAATGTTATAGAGTTGATTAAAGTAACAAATAGGTTGGGGGATATAAAAAATCATACTGAAGAACGCAAAAACAGATGGATAATTAGGCTACAGAGCCATAGGGGTCATGGTTTGAATGAGAAAGTCACCCTAAAACCTTTTTTAGCAGGGCGCCCCTATGCCCATTAGTCTCATGTGCAACACTATGTGAGAGCTTAAAATACAATATAAACATCTCCTTTACTAAGTTGGCATGGGTTTTATAATAGTTTTTATGAGTTTTTTCATATATACATTGTTTTCATTTTTTAACTCTATATTGTTACATATATTTATACAGTTCAAATGTTTTTGCAGATGTTTTATATTATTCATATTATTCATATCATTATATTAATGTATTATTTTAGGAGAAGGTTTTATTGATACAAGATATATACAGTATATATGAATTATGAGTCTGAAGAATTGAATGGTTGTGTGATGGATTAATTGTTTAATTGATTGAATAGTACAAGGTGGACCACAGTATATGAAGTGGTTGTGGTTGTTAGCAGTCTTGAAAGTCTGAAGAAGCGTTCTAATAACGTGAAAGCGCTTACTTATTTTGTTACTGCAGTTTAATAAATCGTTGGTTCTTATTTTATTTTACTTCGTGCTGTGGTGAGCCTCATTCAGTTTGTTTATATAGACATTTCTGGATAATTAAACCGAGAACCGAAATATTTAGAGGCGAAAATATACCGATGACAGACAGTGCACTGATTAAATAAAGCACAAAACCGACAGCAAGGTACGTCGTGGTCAGGGCCTAGGCAAGGAATACAGTACGAATGAAAATCTTTATGAGATATTTGCTTTCCACAAGTAATGCAATTATTAACTTTTACTGACATCGGTAAGGAGGAAGAAAAAGTTTCCCCAATGGGGTACTTAGCTTTAGTTGAAGACTTCGGTTCTGAAACTCGAAAATGAAAATTTCAGGAGTCGGCCGACTGGCACTTGCGAACTTGCTTCTGCTTCGGGCACCGCGCAGCAAGAAAGACAGATGTAATGGTGTCGGCTGCATGTTTTATACCCCTGACGACCTGATGTCATGGAAGAAGGGACGCAACCGATGCAGGACCCAAGACTTTGTTAATCAGGCCAACTGAGGGCTACCTGCAAGCAGATAAGCCAAATGTAATGACTGCAACAGTGAAACATGAAGAACATCGTGTAGTTAGGCAGCATAGGATGGTAATCTGTAGGATGACATTAAAGTGGTGGCAGGGGAAAGTGTAGTTAGGCAGCATAGGATGGTAATCTGTAGGATGATATTAAAGTGGTGGCAGGGGAAAGTGTAGTTAGGCAGCATAGGATGGTAATCTGTAGGATGATATTAAAGTGGTGACAGGGGAAAGTGTAGTTAGGCAGCATAGGATGGTAATCTGTAGGATGATATTAAAGTGGTAACGGGGAAAGTGTAGTTAGGCAGCATAGGATGGTAATCTGTAGGATGATATTAAAGTGGTGGCAGGGGAAGTGTAGTTAGGCAGCATAGGATGGTAATCTGTAGGATGATAGTAAAGTGGTGGCAGGGGAAGTGTAGTTAGGCAGCATAGGATGGTAATCTGTAGGATGATAGTAAAGTGGTGGCAGTGGAAAGTGTAGTCAGGCAGCATAGGATGGTAATCTGTAGGATGATAGTAAAGTGGTGGCAGGGGAAGTGTATTTAGGCAGCATAGGATGGTAGTCTATAGGATGATATTAAAGTGGTGGCGGGGGGAGTGTAGTTAGGCAGCAAAGGATGGTAATCTGTAGGATGATATTAAAGTGGTGGCAGGGGAAAGTGTAGTTAGGCAGCACAGGATGATGGTCTGTTGGATGACGTTGCTGATCAAGAAGAAGAGGAGGAGAGTGAGTGCAGTGCCAAGGATCAAATGGTGGAAGTTGAAAAAGGATAACTGTAAGGTGAGTTCAGGGAAGAGTTAAGACAGGCACTGGGTGACAGTGAAGAGCTACCAGAAAGTTGGGAAGCCACAGCAGAGGTGGTAAGTGAGACAGCTAGAAAGGTGATTGGTGTGACATCTGGACAAAGGAAGGAGGACAAGAGACCTGGTGGTGGAATGAGGAAGTACAGGAGAGTATACAGAGGAAGAGGTTGGCGAAGAAGTGGGATTGTCAGAGAGATGAAGAAAGTAGACAGGAGTACAAGGAGATGAGGCGTATGGTGAAGACAGTGGTGGTGAAGACTAAGGATAAGGCGCATGGCGAGTTGTATGAAAGGATGGACACTAAGAAGGGAGAAAAGGATCTGTACTGACTGGCTAGACAGAGGGACCAAGCTCAGAAAGATGTGCAGCAGGTTAGGGTGATAAAGCATAAGAACAGAAACGTACTCACAAGCAAGGAGAGTGTGTTGAGCAGATGCAAAGAGTATTTTGAGGGGCTGATGAATGAACAAAATGAGAGAGAAAGAAGATTGGATGATGTGGGGATAGTGAATCAGGAAGTGCAACAGATTAGCAAGGAGGTGGTAAGGACAGCTATGAAGAGGATAAAAAATGGAAAGGCTGTTGGTCCAGATGACATACCTGTGGAAGCATAGAGGTGTTTAGGAGAGATGGCAGTGGGATGTTTAACCAGATTGTTTAATGGAATCTTGGAAAGTGAGAGGATGCCTGAGGAGTGGAGAAGAAATGTATTGGTACTGATTTTTAAGAATAAGGGTGATGTACAGAGCTGCAGTAACTACAGAGGGATAAATTTGATCAGCCACAGCATGAAGGTATGGGAAATAGTAATGGAAGCTAGGTTAGGAAGGGAGGTGATGATTAGTGATCAGCAGTATGGTTTCATGCCAGGAAAGATCACTACAGATGCAATGTTTGCTCTGAGAGTGTTGATGGAGAAGTACAGAGAAGGTCAGAAGGATTTGCATTGTGTCTTTGTGGGCTTAGAGAAAGCATATGATAGGGTGCCTAGAGAGGAGTTGTGGTATTGTATGAGGAAGTTGGGAGTGGCAGAGAAGTATGTAAGAGTGGTACAGGATATGTACGAGGGTAGTGTGACAGTGGTGAGGTCTGCAGTGGGAGTGGCAAATGCGTTTAAGGTGGTGGTGGGATTACATCAAGGATCAGCTCTGATCCATTTCTTATTTGCAATGGTGATGGACAGGTTGACAGACAAGATCAGACAGGAGCCCCTGTGGACTATGATATTTGTGGATGATATTGTGATCTGTAGTGAGAGTAGGGAACAGGTTGAGGAGACTCTGGAGAGGTGGAGATATGCTCTAGAGAGGAGAGGAATGAAGGTCAGCAGGACTAAGACAGAATATAGGTGTGTGGATGAGAGGGAGGACAGAGGAATGGTGAGGATGCAGGCAGTAGAATTGGCGAAGGTGGATGAGTTAAACTACTTGGGATCAACAGTTCAGAGTAATGGCGAGCGTGGAACAGAGATGAAGAAGAGATTGCAGGCAGGATGGAGTGGATGGAAAAGAGTGTTAGGAGTGATTTGTGACAGACGGATAGCAGTAAGAGTGAAAGGGAAGGTCTACAATATGGTAGTGAGACCACCTATGTTATATGGGTTGGAGATGGTGGCACTGATGAAAAGGCAGGAGTCAGAACTGGATGTGGCAGAGTTAAAGATGTTAAGATTTGCACTGGGTGTGACAAGGATGGACAGGATTAGTAATCAGTATATTAGAGGGTCAGCCCAGGTTGGACAGTTTGAAGACAAAGCCAGAGAGGTGAGATTGCGTTGGTTTGGACATGCGCTGAGGAGGTATGCTGGGTATATTGGGAAAAGGATGCTAAAGATGGAGCTGCCAGGTAAGAGGAAAAGAGGAAGGCCTAAGATAAGGTTTATGGATGTGGTGAGAGAGGGCATGCAGGTGGTTGGTGTGACAAAGCAAGATGCAGAGGACAGGAAGAAATGGAAACAGATGATCAGCTGCGGGAACCCCTAACAGGAACAGCTGAAAGAAAAAGAAGTTTACTTATATTTATGTATATCTTTACATAGTACTCTTCAGAATAAACAAACAGGAAAAAGGACTTACTACAGAACTCTGCTCTTCTCTCTTGAACATCTGAAACCCACCCAGCCAGCCGGTCCCATCTTCAACTCTGCAGGTCATACCTGTGCCTGCCATGTTTCCCAGATCCTTGTCAGGGAAGACAGGTGGCTCCCTAACTCCTGCCAAATATCAATATTTTCCACTCTGAGATGAAAGCTGCCTGCTCCAACTTCTGCAGGTACCACTCCCATAGCCAGTAGAGGAGGATCTTGGTCTTCTTATCTGATAAGCTTGGGGCCCAACCTTTGGCTTTAACAGAAACCAATCTTGAGGAGCCCCAGAAGAAGAGTGAAATATGTAAGCCTGATATAGGGGATAAAAGGGTGTGAAACATGCCTTTTGATGTGTGACGTCAACGTGCCCAACCTGTCGCTTTTTCATATCTAACACATATGACAAGAAGGCTTGTGTTTTTATTTAGATGTTTTAATACATACAAACACATCAGGATGGATAGCAGCATCATTAAATATGAACAAACTAATTAACAGACAGACCTTACATAGATACATGCTTACATTTCTACAGCTTACTACAAAATAGCAGTCAAACTTGCACATACTCAGTATTTATACCCATGTGCAAGCCCTTGAATAGCTTCTTAAAGGTAGACAGGTACACACTGATCTACATCCTCCCTCTTAAAAAGATTGCCTTTTTAAAAAACAATATTAGAGTTAGACATGCTTTACTATACACATTAGAAACAAAACACAATGTTCATGTCTAAGTTGCTTTACATGTGCTACAGGGTTTAAATATGTGACCATATCTGGTAACATAACAATCTGGACCAAGTTTAGCAACAGGGACAGTCTTCAGTGCACAACTTGTATCAGGAACTTCTGGATTTGTCACAGGAATGGGATTGTCCTCTGGAACTTCCTCTGCAACTGGAACACTGGACAACTCACTCTTTGATAAACAGTCTTTCTCACAAGCTATGTGCTGTGGTATAGGCTCAGACACCAGTCTCAAATGTTTCCGATTCCACCTACAAAATGCTCCTTGTGATTCCACAATGTATGATCTCAGCTCTGGACCAATATTCTTTATGACACCAATCCGATCATAACCTTTGGACATCTGTATCCTTAACACTTCTCCCTCTCATAATGGATTGAGTGGCTTGCTGGTTTTATCATAGTAGGACTTCTGTGTTAAACGTTTCTTCAACAGATTGGCTTTCACTGACCTGTTGTTCTTGACTCATAGAACCAGAAATTGACTACTGATTGGTAATGTAGTTCTGGTTTGTCTCAACAGAGGTCTCTGAGCAAGTGAACCAAGATATTTATCACGAGAAACATTTCTGAGATTCAAGAGATTCAGGAAAACATCACTATTATCTCGTTTTGACTTCTCAAGTGACTGTTTTGTACTCTGGACTGCATGTTCTGCCAAACCATTTGACTGCAGTTACTCTGGATTACTTGTGACATAAGTAAAGTCCCATTCTTTGGCAAATCTTTTGAACTGTTGGCTTATAAACTGTGTGCCATTGTCAGAAATAACTTTGTGTTGACTACCATAGACTGCAAAATGATGTTACATCTTAGTAATAACAGCACTGGATGCTAGGTTAGGAAGTAGGTCAATCTTGAACCAACTGGAATAAGAGTCTACTAACACCAAATAATGTTGGCCATTCCACTCAAAAATGTCCGTGGCTACTGTCGACCAAGGTAGCTCTGGAATCTTGTTAAGCTGAAGTGGTTCCTTCTGTTGATGTGGCTTTGTACTATTACACACAGAACAAGATGAAAGTGCTCTCTGAATGTCTTATGACATAGAAGACCAAAATACTAGTTCTCTCACCCTTCCTTTGGTAGATTTGGTTCCTGGGTGACCTCGATGCAAGATAGTAATGTACTCTGGTTGCAAGGATGTTGGAACAATGATTTTTAGGACCTTTCATAATGATACCCTTGTCAGACAAAATCTCATCTCTGTATGGAAAATAAGATTGCACTTCTTGAGGTAGACTAGATTGCTTTGACAGCCAACTTTGACTGATAAAGTGGATGAGCCTTTGTAAAACTGGATCTGTGACTGTATGATCTCTCAGCTCATCAAGATGTGTGGAAGAAAAATTTCTCACTTCCATGACTTCAAAATCAAGGTTCTCATTCTCATGCTGTTCTCTGGTGTTTCTGGACGATCTGGATAATGTATTACCAAGATAAAGAAGTTTGCCTTTCTTGTTGACAAGATTGAAATTGTACTTTTGCAGTCTCAGCATCATATGTTGCAGTCTGGCTGGAGCTGAATGCATAGGCTTTCTCAAGATAGTGACTAAAGATAGGTGGTCTGTTTCAATCTGGATATGTCTACCATAAACATAATCCTGGAAATTCGAACATGCAAACACAATTCCCAAAAGCTCTTTCTCTATCCGAGCATACTGCATTTCAGTTTGGGTAAGAGTTCTTGATGCATAGGCAATAGGTTGATCCTCTTGTAGAATGACTGCAACAAGACCAAATTTCAAAACATCACAGAAAAGTGTTACTGGCTTGTGAACATAATATCTGAGTGTTAGTGAACTAGCAAATCTCTGTTTCAGAACATCAAATGCTCTTTGGTGTTGCTTTAACCAAGACCAGGATACATCTTTACGTGTCAGCTATCTAAGTGGCACTGATAGTTGGCTCAAGTCTCAAATGTACTTGCGTAGGTAGTTGACCATGCCAAGAAAATGTAGCAGGGCTTGAAAATTGTCTAGTGCTGGCATCTCAAGAATGGCTGTTTGTTTTGAGGGGTCTGGACGTAGGCCTGAACTAGTAAATAAATGATCAACATAAGTAACTTCTTGTAGCCTGAATTTGCATTTGTGTGGATTGAGCTTAAGATTCACTTGACATTCCCTATCCAGAACTTTTCTGAGATTTCTGTCATGCTCTGCTTCATCATGACCTCCTACCAGTGTGTCTACCGTAATAGCACAAGAATACCCAGAAAAAAAAATTGCTCCATTGTTTGTTGAAAGACTTCACATGCAGAATTTATCCCAAATGGCATTCCCAAAAATCAGTACCTGCCAAACAGAGTACTAAACTTAGTTAGCAATGATGATTTTTTGTCAAGCTGAATTTGCCGAAATTAACTCTCTGCATCTAAGACAGAAAAAATAGTGGCATTTGGCGTTAAGGCTGTGACTTCCTTGACTGTGGCATTGGATGATGAGGTCTTTTTAATGCTTTGTTCAAATCTAATGGATCAATGCATATTCTAATGTCATCTGAGCTTTTCTTATGAGCTACCACCATGGAAGATACCCATTCAGTTGGAGTTTCAACTGGACAAAACACACCTTGTCACACCATTTTATCTAACTTGGCTTTGACTCTGTCCAGCATGGCTAATGGAACTTTACGTGCTGGCCTGATAACTGGACTGACCTCTGGGTCTAACTTCATGGAGTACACAACTGGAAGTTTGCCTAATTTGTCTTTGAAAAGATCAACATAGGTAGAAAAATGTATTGGGCAAAATTAGAGTAGTGGTCTTTCAAGCTAACATGATGGATTTCCTTATTAAATGAAAGCAGTCCAATTTTCAAACTGTCTCTGAGCCCTAATAATGACTGGACAAGCCTCTTGACCACATAAAATAACAAGTTATAGCTTCTTCCAGCAGAGTAACATGAAAGCAGTACTGAGCCTTCGGTTTGAATTTCTTCACCTCCGTAAGCAACAAACTTCACACACTTTGCCAAATCAAGCATTTCACCATGACACACTCTAGCAAATGTTTCTACAATACTGCGGTGGTGCAGCGGTAGCATTGTTGCCTCACAGCAAGAGGTTCTCCTGTTCGATTCTCGGCTGGAGTGTGGGGAGTGCCTTTTGTGTGGAGTCTGCATGTCCTCCCCATGGTTGGGTGGCATTCGAAAGACATGCGTAAATGGGCGTGCCTTCGTTGAAGGTTGGACATTGAGCTGGCACCTATACGTTCGTGAAAATCTACTGCCAATCATTAGCGGACTGGAGTTCCACTGTGGTGACCCCTAACTGGGAAAGACCAAAAGACAAACAACACTCTAGCAAATGTTCCTGCTAACATAACATTGCACCTGGAACCTGTATCAACTTGGAGCTCTGTGGGTTTGCCATTTATCCAAATAGCACAAAATACTTCATTCTTTGCCCTTAAATCTACTGCATTAACCGTTTCATGAAGCAGTGACACACCATCATCATAAAGAGTAGGGTTGGAGCTTTCTAATTGATCAAGTCATTTCTTAAAATGTTCCCTTTTAATAAAAGAATGTGGGCCTTTTGATTTACAAAACCTTTTGAAATTATTCCATTTATTGCATTTGTGGCATTATTGACCAAAAGCTAAACATTTCTCCCTTTTAGATTCATAACTTCCAATGAAACTAGGTTGGGATCCATGCTTTGAGTTTGCTGACTCACTCTTATGCTTCACTGAGACTGTGCGAAGTCTGGAATTTGCTAGAAATTTCTGGGGTTTACCAGCGAGTGCTGCAGGGGTTACAGTTGCTGCCATGTGCTTGGGCCTGTTTCTTTTAATAACATGCTGCATACTATCAACATGAGCTTTATCAATGTGCCTTCCAGAGCGGTTCCCATTTGTAAGCATATTTGTGTGCTTTTCTGTGACCTCGTATATCTGACAAATTTTAATGGCCTTATTCAAATTTAAATCACTGTCATGAAGCAAAATCTTTTCAACAGCATCATCTTTAATATCACACACAAGTCGGTTCTTTATGAACTCATCCCTTAAGTCACCAAATCTACACATTTTAGCCTTGTTTCTCAGGTCAGTTACATATGCTGCAAAAGTTTCACCTGGCTTTTGATCCCTTGTGTAAAATAAGTGCCTCTCCATTGTAATGTTGGTCTGGGGTTACACATTTCTCTAAATTTATGTTTTAAGCACCCAGGGTCCTCCCCTGACTCAGCTGGTACAACAATATGATGTTTTTCCCCCTTTTCTGTATAGATAGAAGGTGCATACACAAATGAGCATTCCTTTTCTATGGCTTCTCACCCAGCTAGAGAGTAAATGTCTTTGTACAGTCATGTTTATCAGAAAATGCAAGAAACAACACGAATTCTCCACGAAACAAATTTAATATGTGCCTCGGCCACAACAGCCTTCCTAGAGCACACAAAGAATAATAAATACATACTCCCTTTTATACCAGCCAAAATTGGATAATAATAGTTAAATGCTCAATTAATAAATCAATTTGAGTTAATTTTTTTTTTTAAAACAACAATACATAAAAACAATAAATATATATATATAACATAAAAAACAGTACATATTACAATAAACATCTCCAGTTGACTTCTTTATTGAGACCACTGGGTGATAATGTGTTATATTTCAATATGAAAATAGTTTCTTTAAATAATAAGATATTTTTCAACAATCTATCATCTCCTTTTCTAACAAAAACTTTTTCTAAAATAGTACACTCCAAAACATTCACGTTACTATTATGTTGTTCTATAAAATGTGAAGCTACTGGACTTTCCGTTGCTCCCCTTTTGATATCACGAACATGCTCCTGCATTCTAATTTTGAATTTTCTTTTTGTTTCTCCCACATAAAAAAGGTTGCAAGGGCACCTGAGACAATAAATGACTCCAGAAGTTTAACATGTAAATTGATTATTTGGTATAAACCTAATTCCATTTATTTTAGCAAAATATAATTTAATGTACGAACATATATTACAGGAACCACAAAGAGTAGTTCCATAAGTACATAATGAATGACTTAATTGATTCTTAAGATGAACATAATAAGCTTTAATTAATTTATCTCCTAAATTCTGTCCCCTTTTATATGCAACCTTCGGAACAATAGGAATAAATTTACACATAAATTGATCTTGTAACAACAATTTCCAATAATACTTAATTCTTCTTCTTTCGGCTTTTTCCCGGTTAGGGGTCGCCACAGCGGATCACCTTGTCCGCACATTGAATGGCAGTGGAGTTTTACGGTGTCGAGTTGCCAGCCCGGCGCCCAACCTTCCACAGAAGGCACACTCACACGCACACCTAGGGCCAATTTTAGAGTGTCCAATCCACCTGCAGCATGTCTTTGGGATGTGGGAGGAAACCGGAGCACCCAGAGGAAACCCACGCGACCACAGGGAGGACATGCAGACTCCGCACAGAAGGCACCCCAACCGAGGATCGAACCGGAGAACCTCTTGCTGTGAGGCGGCAATGCTAACCACTGCACCACCGTGGCCGCCCTTCCAATAATACTTAATATAATCCCAAATTTTTTTCACTTAATAAATTAAAAGTAGTCACAAAATAGATATCTTGTTTTTCTTTATTACAAGTTTGTAGGTATCTATTTATTCTTTTATCTGGAAATATAATCTCCTTAAAAACTCTATTAACTGGAAAAAAATTCTCAGTATTATTAGTAATGGCTATTAATAATTTATTAATAGATTCTTTAATCAATTCGATACTGTAACCTCTTTGTAGAAACATATTGATGGAATCATAAATGTTATTTTCTAAATCAACTTCATCACTACATAATCTAGATAGTCTGACTATCTCTCCATATGGCAAGGACCTCAAAGTATGAGGAGGGTGGCAACTTGTGCCATATAAGTATTGATTGCCATCCACAAACTTACGATATACCGTGGTAGAAATACGGTCATTAATACCTCCTATTAAAGAAATATCTAAATAATTGACTTTCTTGCCATACTGTAAACCATCAAATTGTATATTATATTTGTTATTATTCATATCAGAAATAAACTTATGTATAGATTCAAAACCTCCATTACAAAGAAAAATTAAATCATCTATGTAACGAAAGTAAAGTAAAACATTATGCTGAAAAAATATGTTAGTGTAAATGTATTCTAACTCAAACTTAGCCATAAATAAATTAGCATACATAGGGGCAAAAGGTGCCCCCATGGCTGTCCCCCTCAACTGATGATAAATTACTTCATTAAAACTAAAAAAGTTATTAGAAAGACAACAATATGTCAAATCCATAATATAATGTGAGGTAGGATTATCTCCTAAGAAATAATGTAATGCTTGTATTCCATCTTTATGGCCAATATTAGTATATAGGCTAACAACATCAACACTAACCCAAAACATATTTTCTGTCCATATAATATCTGAAATTTTATCATTAAAATCAAAAGAATCTTTAACATAAGAATCAAGTTTTTCTACAAAAGGTAACAGATGATTATGTATAACAATACCCACATTACGTAAGAAATAATTAATAGCAGAAACAATGGGGTGTCCCGGAGGACTCACTAAACTCTTATGGAGCTTTGGGAGACAATAAAAAGTAGCTAACTGACAATTATCACCACAGAATTTTTTATCCAAATCACTTTTAGAGAAATAACCTAGTCGTACACCTCTTTCAATTAATGCAGTGTATTCTTTCACAGCATTTAAATATGTGTTTTGATCATATGTCTCATATCAGAAAATGCAGCCTGTATGAAAATGTCCTACCCTTGCTCAAACACTCGCCAGTTCTCAGCAATATTACTGTCAAACACAAGTGCACTGGACCTTTGAAATCCATCTGCCATGCCCACAAAGTATGCACAAACACACTGAAAATATGGCCCTTATAACTATGTATGAACAAACAGTTTTGTGAGCTTGTAATAACATTTCAAATGCAGAATAAACTCTCTGAAATACTGTACTTTGCGAAGTATGCTCTGTAATGGCTATACTCTGTGAAATAAGCCCTGTAATGGCTATACTTTATGAAACAGCTTTACTGTAACACTGCACGAACATGCAAATACTTTTATACACTTCTGATAACTCGGATATCTTTGCTTAATATGAAAAATGCATGCTTTGCGAAAATGCAGTCATTTCCCCTTATTTATTCATTTTATGCTATTCAGACTTTATTTCAAACATTTTCTGTAGTAATTCAAATATTTTTTATCAATATCGTACATATCGGCTTATGTGAATATAATTTAGAATGTTCTGTATGCCCAGTTTCATATTATACAAAAGAATTAGTACTGAGCAAGTTTTAATACCTAAAATTTGTTTTTGACCTGTTTTGTGAAGTTTGTGCACATTTTAGGGATGATTCACTCCTGTATATTCCACCAGTCCCAAGGAAGTACCTTAAGTCCCTTTAGCCAAGCCGCCTTTAACTTCATGACCCTTGGATATGCTGTTTCTAATTGCTTGTCCTTTAGATGTGCTGCTTCTGGCAGCACGTCACTTGTTCATCTCTAACACGTATAGCAAGAAGGCAGGGTTTTCATTTAGTCCTTTAGACATGCTGCTTCTGACAGCACGTCACTCGTTCGTCTCTAACACGTATAACGAGAAGGCGGGGTTTTCATTTAGTCCTTTAGACATGCTGCTTCTGACAGCACGTCACTCCATCTCTAACACTTATAACGAGAAGGCGGGGTTTTCATTTAGTCCTTTAGACATGCTGCTTCTGACAGCACGTTGCTCGTTCGTCTCTAACACGTATAACGAGAAGGCAGGGTTTTCATTTAGTCCTTTAGACATGCTGCTTCTGACAGCACGTCGCTCGTTCGTCTCTAACACATATAACGAGAAGGCGGGGTTTTCATTTAGTCCTTTAGACATGCTGCTTCTGACAGCACGTCACTCGTTCATCTCTAACACGTATAACGAGAAGGCGGGGTTTTCATTTAGATGCTTTAATACATACAAACACATCAGGATGGACAGCAGCATCATTAAATACAGACAAACTAGTTAACAGACAGAACTTACATATACTCTTACATCTCAACAGCTAACTACAAAATGGCAGTCTGACTTGCACATGCTCAGTATTTATACACTTGTGCAAGCCGTTGGATAGCTTCTTAAAGGGTACATACACACACATTGATTTACACAATCTATACACCTATATAGAAGTACTACTTATGGAAATAACAAGTATTTAAGAACCCAGTGAAGCCACCACAACTAGTGATATAAAACTGTTTATTAACAATAACAGCTAAGTGCTTTTGAACTGTTGCTCTTCATGAGATCTAAAACACAATGCGCACAACCAAATTTAAAATACCATCAATAAAATCACTAACAAGGTCTATGCTCCTTTAATATGGGTTTTAAAGGCATACAACCATTTAGACTTGGTATATGATTTGCTTGTAAATCAGCTATCCATTTTAATTCAGTCCATGGTGGTGGTGCTGCGGTAGCGTTGTCACCTCACACTACGACGTTGTCCTGTTCAATTCTCAGCTAGAGTGCCTTCTGTGTGGAGATATGTGTGAATGGGCATACCTTTGTTGAAGGTTGTGCGTCAGGGCTGGCAACTCGGCACGTAAAAATCTACTGCCAATCATTAGCGGACCAGAGTTCCGCTGTGGTGACCCCTAACCAGGAAAAGCCGAAAGACACAACAGCAACTGTACAATGTTTAATATCCCCCCTTATGTTCTCATGCTGTATATGCAATACCATAAAAGAAAAATTGTGCCCTGTCCGGAGTTCTATATGCCAAAATAATGCATTACTCTTCAGACCTAGTCTGATATCACTCATGTGTTGTAAAATGCATTGTTTTAGTATCCTGCTGGTCTTCCCAACATAGAATGTCAAACATAATGAGCACTTAGCTAAACAGACAACATTTTTTGTCCTGCAGTCTGCATATATCCTAGGTATATTCTTCTTACTATTCACTGGATGTATACAAACATTTGAACTGTTATACTGACACCCCTTACACTTCTTACATGGGAAAGTGCATTCTTTAACATTCCTTGGTTTGCATTTAATGGGATAAATATTCTTACATAACATTTGTTTCAAGTTTAAGTTATTTGTATAAGCAAATCTAGGATGAGCCCCTACCACTGCTTTCAACTTATTGTCATTGTGAAAGATTCTCCAATTCTTCTTTATCACATGACATATACTGTTAATATCACTATTATAATGAAGAACCATCCTTGGATGGACTTCATTATTCAAATTCTGTCCATGAATATTCACAGACTCATCACGTTTAGCTTTAAGCCAGGGTTTTCTTCTATTCCCCTTCCATCTTTTTGTTCTGTCAGTTAACTTATGTACTATCTTCACTGGGTAACCCTGTTTAGCAAACATAAATTGCATCTCATGCAGCTCCCTTTCATAGATACCATCTTCGGTACATAGCCTAGAAATTCTTAGGCTTTGTCCACTGACAACATTCTCAAATATGTGTCTAGGGTGCATACTATCATACGTCAAAAGCTCATTCCTCCAGCAGTCTTTTCTATGTACCCTAGTTTGTATTACCTTGTTCACATCTTTATATATCTGTACATTTAAAACGTCTATTGCTTCTGCAGAATAATTGACAGTGAATCTCAAAAAAGGCTGACAAATAAACTTAAATCTTTCACAGTGCCACTCCACAAAATAAATACATCATCAACAAACCTATGATATACTTTGAGCTGGTTATTTCATTGATGAGTGTTGGAAAAATTGTATGTTCTCCCAATGGGCCAGCACCAAGTTGGCATAGGTGCTGGTGCATGGGGTACCCATGGCAACACCCACGTATTGCCAATAACACTTATAATAAAACATAAACAAATTGTTTTCCAATCTGAGCTCAAGAAAAATACATATTTGTGAAATACTTCGTTCATCACAGGCACCTTGCGCCAAAATAAACTGTTTCACTGCTGCCACATCATATGTATTCAGAATCACCGTAAACAGATTATTCACATCTAAAGTGACAAATAAATAATCATCATCTAAATTGACAGACTCATAAAAATCATATAGTGAATGTAAAAAACATGCAGTATCATTGATTGCCGCTGGTGCATGTGACAAAAAACCTTTACGTTTCTTCTCGACCCATATAGACAAAAACTTTGTAACCCATCCACAACCTGATACTATACGTCTATAGGATGCGTTATATAAATCCTTATGGATCTTGGGTAGACCCTAAAACAGAGGTATAACTGGCTGTTCCACTATAACAAACTTGTATACATCTTCAGATATAACATTTGACTTAAACAGGTCATACAAAGAAGTCTGCACATGTACTAAACATTAACCTGTTTACGTGTTACAGGCTGGTAAGTAGCATTTTCACAAAGCATTTCCACATGTCCTGCAGATACCTATCCTTATCTAATACCACAATTCCCCTTCCCCATTGTCTGCTGGTCTAATTATAATGTCTGAATTCTTTTTTAATCTATTCAGTACTTCCATTTCACATTTAGTAAAATTGTAGTAATCGTGTCTTTTCTTACTTGAGATTAATTCAGAAATTTCCAAAGTACATACATTTAAAAAAGTTTCCATTATAGGATGAGGGGGGGTACAAATATACTTGATTTATTTAATAACATTTGGTTACTTGTATCGGATTGTCCTCCAAACATTAACTTCAACAGAAATTTTCTCCCATACAGATACAAGTCTGAAAAAACTTGATGCATTTTAGCAGACTGTGCACGTACAAACGTCATACCTTTATTTAAAAGTTTGAGTTCAGTGTCCTTTAGAACATATTTAGAAAGATTATACACAATGCAAGATTCAGTACCTCTTAGTTCATTCATTTTCTCTTTTTTCTGCCCCTGCTCGATGACCTTTCTTTCCGCTGGGTTGTTTTCATTCACATAGGGACCAGTAGGGCTGGGACACTTTTAAAAAAGAATGAAAATGTCTGATGCAGACTGTGTTCCTCACAGCATACCCTCCAGGTAACATGGCCTACATCAGGTAGTATCAGCGTCATTCTTCAGTAAAGGTACCACTACCTGAATGTCATCGCCTATAGTCATGGATCATACACAAGCCTCATGGCCTATAGTTGTGGAATAGATGACATCTCTTTCACTGTACAGCAGCGTACCATGCACAAGCCTGCCAAGTACGGACCCATGCTACTGCCACTAGCTGGCTACCATCACTTTCAGTCCTGATGGAAGAAATGATAGGGGCAGAGGGACTTAAGCACCAGACCAATGCATGATCATATTGCACAGAATGCTACACACAGTAAACATCCTGCATGCAGCAGCAGGGTCACATTGAAGGTAACCCCCAGCCTTGTCCAGGCATTGGAAAGGGGCTTTCAGCAGGCCAAACACCTGCTCATTGACAATTCTTATCTTGAACAAGGCGATGTTGAAGCTTTCCTCAGCAGGTCTCCTAGGGCTACACACTGGTGTCATCAGCCAAGGTATGATTGAGAAACCTGCATCACCTGAAAAGAAAACAGTGGAGGGCACATAATAAAGGAAAATATTTAGTCCTAAACAATACATTTTCCATGCTATATATACAGTGATTGCTATGATGAGGACAAGTTTGCACTTACCAACAAGATGATAATGGGATATCCTATCATGCAGGAAGAGGTGGTGCTGTGAGCTTGTGTGCCAAATATGAGAATCATGGGTACATCCAGGATGCTGGGCCAACACATTGGTGATGCACACCCATGGAAAGCACACATCACCCAGCAGTTGATGGAATGGTATCCCTTCCTGTTCTGGTAATGTTCCCCCTGTGGTCAAGGTGAGGCCCTACTAGCAATCTGGGTGCAATCTATTGCACCATCCACCTAAGGAAACTGTGCTATTCCATAGAAGGCACACATGTTCAGGGTCTGTTCTGAGGCAGCAGTGACACATACATATACTGATCCACATGTGTCAAGGAACAGCTAAAGTAGAAGCCTGAGAAATACCCAATGGGTCTCAAGTTTGTTTCTAAAGGGTTCCCGTGATAAGTATAGTGAGGATTATACATACTCTGGTGTCCACAGGTACACAGTCAGGTATACAAAGACCATGCCTCCCCAGTCCTCATCTGTAGGCAATAAAAACTCACTAAAACCCTTACTATATCCCTGTCCACTCTAAATATACCATTCATGGCCAGCAAAGACAAAAATGAGCCAGTCTTTGTTTATATCTGTGCCTTCTCAGCCAGACAGCCCTATTGGGTGCTTGCAGTTTTGGCATGGTTGAGACAAACAGCTCACACTGGTTAATAACTGGGCTGGTAGTTACAGCAATCATCTTTGCCGATTACAAATCCTCACTACGTATAAGTACAATGACTATGAGTTCCACCCTACGTCTTACCGTAAAACTGTATTATAGATAATGGGATTGTACAATATTCTGATGGCATTTTACTGATATTGATTTTAGGAATGTAAGAATTGTGCCATTTCCATTCCAAATGTTTTGAAGTGCAGACGTTATTATACATACATGCACACACACACACACACACACACACACACACACACACACACACACACACGTGTATGTTACCAGAAGGAATCCTCCTTCAGGGCTGTATCTCAGGATAAAGCATTTCTACACACAATTTGTACATTTGCATCAAATAACACATTCTTTTGTCATTTGATGATATACAGATCAACTATGAGCAAAAAGCCCCATGTAAAGTTTATATGAGAGGGAATGTTTTCCAACAATTGATGTACACAACCCTGATGATGATGGGTCTTATGCTAAAAAGACATACACACGGATTCAGCAAACTTCCATGCAAGAATAGCGTATTCTTGCATGGAATGGACTGTTCCTGTACAGCATGGCAGCGCGCCATGCATATTCATGAAGGTGTGCTGCCGTGCTGTAATATGGAAATACGGACACGGTTCGGTGTACGAGTTCAGGGGGTGTGTCTGAGAGCAGTGCTCTCACAATACACATGCCCCCTGCACAGCATAATTGCTATACAGCAAAGTAAATAGATTGCTTGTTACATGTCTGAGCCTGTCAGAGTAAGAAATCTGGACAAAGCCATAACGGACAACTGCCACTACAGACTTAGAAAGCTGATAGAATATAACCAGTAATCCAAGTGGCACACCTGAAGACACACCAAACCAGTAACTCCAATACCTTCAGTTGCTTTCCCAGGTCAATAAAGGTCGCCTCAAAAAATAGTTATAAAAACACTTTAATTTTAAGTCACAAAATAAAAACATGTAGTACATAAAATACACTGCTTCAACGGACTTAGTGCTTTCATTTCCTATCACGGAAACATAATCAGAGTCAATATTTTCTTCCCTCCTCAGCATTTAAATAGACCCAACACCTACGTCATTAATGACAAGATAATTAAAAATTAATTGGTACTTCATTTTAAAGTTCCTTTTTCAAACATCAAAAACCCACCCCTTTTTTAAAAAACATATATATGCTTAATACATAACTTTGAAAGTTCTTAACATCAAATACTCTACTGTAATAATTAATATTATAACATATTTTTTAAAAATGTCAACTGTATTATAAAATTGTTGTTACACACACACACACACACACACACACACATATATATATATATATATATATATATATATATATATATATATATATATAAAATGTAACATACATACTCAAACCGTAATATAAAATTACTTGGCTTGAAATAAATGTCAATATTTAATGTTTACTAATAACATTAATATTTGTTTGCTCTAGTTTTAAGTGCTGGCATTAATGAAATATAGTCATTGAGCCCCGGTGGGGTACAAGCATCCAAATGTAATTGCCATATTAACTCCCTTAATTCTAAATGTACTTTCCAGTCCCCTCCTCTTTCATTTCTCTTAACCTGCTCCATGACCCAAAACTTGAAATCAGCTTGCAGATAAGTCATAGTATGTCTGTAAAGGGCATTAGTCTCTTTCTTTCTATTAATATCATATGCATGCTCGTATATCCTCTGTTTCAGACTCCTTTCCGTCTTTCCAATATAATATGAGCCACATTTTATACACTTAGCTAAATATATTATACCCTTTGTCTGACAATTATAATATCCCTTTGGGTAGAAGGACATATTTATACACTCTAATTCTAAAAATCCTTGATCATATACAAAAGGGCATTGTGGGCACCTTCCACATTTATATGTACCATCTTTACTTCTACTTCCTATATCATGTTCATTTTCAAATATTTCTTTCAGATTATGGTTTTTCCTATGCCAAAACTTTAATTTTTTGAGAATATTTTAATACTATTGGGCATGGATGAAAAAAGTTTCCAATTTTTATATATAATATTTTTTATTCCCCTAGTATCATGATTGTAAGTTAATATCATATAAACATCTCCTATCTCGTTTCCCTCCCCTTGTTTCTTTTCCTCTAGTTCTAATCCATTATTTTGTTCTTTTGTTAATAATAGTGTATATTTCTCATTCCTTCCTTTCAGTACTTCTTCCTTTATGTTCCCTATAATTTCTACAGGGTAACCCCTTTCTTCAAATAAGCTTTGTATATAGTCTAGTTCTATCTTAATATCCTCTACGTGTTGCCCTTATCATTTGACCTTTAATAATATTATATTTTTGTTTAATACGGTGGTCACTAGTATAATATAAATATGAATTAGAGAAACATTCTTTCCTGTACAATCTGGACTTAAATTTATTGTTAATATTGTCTTTTAATATAGTAACATGTAGAAAGTTTACCTTCTCTTCCCATATTTCATATGCGAGTTCTAGAAAATCTGTAGTATGGTTAAAATATCCTACAAAATTATCTATTTCTTCTCTAGGTCCTTTCCATACCAAACATATATCATCCAAAAATCTAAATATGCTTTTATATACTCCTTATATCTGGAGTCAAAAATACACTTATTCTCCCAGTATAATAGAACTATATTAGCCACAATAGGGGCACAAGCTGCACCCATTGGTATTCCATCTATCTGATGATATATTTCTCCTTGAAAGTATATAAAATTATTTTTCATCACTAATTCTATACTTTCCAATATTAAATTAAAGTCTCTACCATCCACAAATTCAAACTCGGTCATCATTTCTTCCAACCATTTTAATCCTAATTCGTGTGGAATTACAGAGAACAAATCTCTAGCATCCACTGTAATAAACTGATATTCCACATCATATACTAATTTCCCCATCTTTATAAGGAAGTCCCATGAATCCACCAGTATATGAGGATAAAATTTGTGAAACAATTTCAACATTTTATCCATGTATATAGCCAAAGGCTCAGTCTTTGACCCTCCAGATGCTAGAATGGGTCTCATTAGTGGGTCCGTGGGATTCTTGTAAGTCTTGGGGATTCCAAATATACTTGAAATAAATGGTTTTGGTACTCTCAGAAATTCATATAGTGTCTTATCAATCGCCCCTTGCATTAAATTGTCTTCCAAAATCACATCGATCTTATGATAGGCAATATTTACTTAATTTCTTGATACCTGATTGTATCTACCTTCCACATTTAAAATTTCAAAGCATTTTCCCCATATATTCCCATTTTTGCATAATAACCACTCCACCGCCTTTGTCCAGCTTCATGATTCTTATTTCGTTATTATTAACAATTTCGTTCAGAACTTTTCTTTCTTCTATACTAATGTTGTTAGGATACCATTTCCTTCTATTTCTATAGTAACTTTTAATATCATTAGTTACAATACTTTCAAAGTTCACTAAATCTGGTACTAATGGGGGTTAATGGTACTCTTCTTTTTAATGTATCATTCCTTGTACAACCCTTCTCAAAAATAGTAGCTAAATTTAAATTTCTAATGAACATCTTAGTATCCAATAAAGTTTCCGCAATATTCCCTTTCCTAGTTGGAACAAATTTGAACCCTTTTTTAAAGAGTTTAAAATGTCTTTCATCCAAGTCTACTTCAGCATAGTTGTAAATTTTAAAATTCTCCATTTCATATATTCAGCCTTTTTTAACAATGTCATCCCGCTCCGTAATAAAATGACTTATCTCCTTTCCCAATGTTCCCTGGGTACATATTTGGGTTGCATGTAGTTCCACTGGTTGTTCCAGTGTGACCCCTGTGTGTCCCTCCCTTGTCTTCCATCCCTCTCGATGTCATCTGTGCATATGTTGGTTGCACCGTTAAATGTCTTATTCTTTCTGATCTCCTTGGAGGGTCCACCTCTAAAGGGAATTCCCTGTCCTGTCCTTCTATCATGTGGGTAAAAACTCCATTACCATTCTCTTCACCACTGAAGTCCACAAAACTCCATTACCATTTTCTTCCCAACTGAAGTCCACAAAACTCCATTACCATTCTCTTCACCACTGAAGTCCACAAAACTCCATTACCATTCTCTTCACCAGTGAAGTCCACAAAACTCCATTACCATTCTCTTCACCAGTGAAGTCCACAAAACTCCATTACCATTCTCTTCACCACTGAAGTCCACAAAACTCCATTACCATTCTCTTCACCACTGAAGTCCACAAAACTCCATTACCATTTTCTTCACCACTGAATTCCACAAAACTCCATTACCATTCTCTTCAACATTGAAGTCCACAAAACTCCATTACCATTCTCTTCACCACTGAAGTCCACAAAACTCCATTACCATTCTCTTCACCACTGAAGTCTACAAAACTCCATTACCATTCTCTTCACCACTGAAGTCCACAAAATGTACCTCATTTCTTTTGTCATATGTCCCCTTAACTGTATATGCTTTATAAAGATGGGGAAATTAATATATGATGTGGAATATACGTTTATTACAGTGGATGTTAGAAATTTGCTCTCTGTAATTCCACACGAATTAGGACTAAAATTGTTGGAGGAAATGATGACTGAATTTGAATTTGTGGATGGTAGAGACTTTAATTTAATATTGGAAAGTATAGAATTAGTGATGAAAAATAATTTTATATACTTTCAAGGAGAAATATATCATCAGATAGATGGAATACCAATGGGTGCAGCTTGTACCCCTATTGTGGCTAATATAGTACTATTATACTTTTCCAGCCAACTCCATTTCAACCAACTCAAAACGGCTCACCAGATACTGTATCACCCAGAGAAAACACCAGCTCTGAAAAACATCATTCACCCCTATATTAACCTGCAATCTTTACACTCCTCCAATAAGATCTTAGCTCAAACTACCAAAGCCAATAATTCTGCTGGGGATTCTCCATTCTCAAACTTTGTAGGTAAAATGTGGAACTCCCTACCGACCATGCTCACCTCAGAACCTTCACTCCTACAATTCAAAAAAAGCTTAAACCCCATCTCAATACTCTCTGGCAATGTCCCTGTTCCAAACCTGATTAACCACTATCATTTACCCTTCTCTTACCTCACTATCCTTAACGCTTTTAACAAGGCGCCTCGCCTTTGTAACTGACCTATGTTTTTTTTTATATGCTGCTGTTATTTTTTCCCCAAGATGTGATGTATCTTTATATTGTATTTAGAACTCAACTATCTTCCTTTTTTGCATTAACAATGTTCATATGTCTGTTATGTACCTGGAGCTTTTCTCCCCGGGCCTCCGCTGAAAATGGACATGTATCCTGTCGGACTCTCCCGGTTAACAAATGTAAAATAAATAAATAAATAAATACTGGGAGACGTTTATTTTTGACTCCAGATATAAGGAGTATATAAAAGCATATTTTAGATTTTTGGATGATATATGTTTGGTATGGAAAGGACCTAGAGAAGAAATAGATAATTTTGTAGGCTATACTGCGGTGGTGGTGCTGCGGTAGCATTGTCGCCTCACAGTAAGACGCTGTCTGGTTTGACTCTCAGCTAGAGCGTCTTCTGTGTGGAGACATGCGTGAATGGGTGTACCTTCGCTGAAGGTTGTGCATCAGGGCTGGTAACTCGGCACGTAAAAATCAACTACCAATCATTAGTGGACCGGAGTTCTGCTGTGGCGACCCCTAACCGGGAAAAGCCGAAAGACACAAACAAACATTAACTATACTACAGATTTTCTAGAATTCACATGTGAAATATGGGAAGAGCAAGTAAACTTTCTAGATGTTACTATATTAAAAGACAATATTAACAATAAATTTAAGTCCAAATTGTACAGGAAAGAATGTTTCTCTAATTCACCATTTATATTATACTAGTGACCACCCTATTAAGCAAAAATATTATATTATTAAAGGTCAAATGATAAGGGCAGCACGTATGACATCTGAAGAAGAGAATATTAAGATAGAACTAGACTATATACAAAGCTTATTTGAAGAAAGGGGTTACCCTGTAGAAATTATAGTGAACATAAAGGAAGAAGTACTGAAAGGAAGGAATGAGAAATATACACCATTATTAACAAAAGAACAAAATAATGGATTAGAACTAGAGGAAAAGAAACAAGGGGAGGGAAACGAGATAGGAAATGTTTATATGATATTAACTTACAATCAAGATACTAGGGGAATAAAAAATATTATATATAAAAATTGGAACTTTTTTTCATCCATGCCCAACAGAATTAAAATATTCAAAAAAAATGTAAAGTTTGGGTATAGGAAAAACCATAATCTGAAAGAAATATTTGAAAAAGAACATGATATAGGAAGTAAAAGTAAAGTTGGTACATATAAATGTGGAAGGTGCCCACAATGCCCTTTTGTATATGATCAAGGATTTTTAGAATTAGAGTGTATAAATATGTCCTTCTACCCAAACGGATATTATAATTGTCAGACAAAGGGTATAATATATTTAGCTAAGTGTATAAAATGTGGCTCATATTATATTGGAAAGACAGAAAGCAGTCTGAAACAGAGCATATACGAGCATACATATGATATTAATAGAAAGAAAGAGACTAATGCCCTTTACAGACATACTATGACTTGTCTGCAAGCTGATTTCAAGTTTTGGGTCATAGAGCAGGTTAAGAGAAATGAAAGAGGAGGGGACTGGGAAGTACATTTAGAATTAAGGGAGTTAATATGGCAATTACATTTGGATGCTTGTACCCCACCGGGGCTCAATGACTATATTTTATTAATGCCAGCACTTAAAACTCGAGCAAACAAATATTAATGTTATTAGTAAACATTAAATATTAACATTTATTTCAAGCCAAGCAATTTGATATTACAGTTTGAATATGTATGTTACATTTTCTTTATATATATATATATATATATATAAATATATATATATATATACACATATAAGTATATGTGTAACAACAATTTTATAATACAATTGACATTTTTAAAACATGTTATAATATTATTAATTATTATAGTAGAGTATTTGATGTTTAGAACTTTCAAAGTTATGTATTAAGCATATATATGTTTTTTTTAAAAAACAGGTGGGTTTTTGATGTTTAAAAAAGGAACTTTAAAATGAAGTACCAATTAATTTTTAATTATCTTGTCATTAATGACGTAGGTGTTGGGTCTATTTAAATGCTGAGGAGGGAAGAAAATATTGACTCTGATTATGTTTCCGTGATAGGAAATGAAAGCACTAAGTCCGTTGAAGCAGTGTATTTTATGTACTACATGTTTTTATTTTGTGACTTAAAATTAAAGTGTTTTTATAACTATTTGAGGCGACCTTTATTGACCTGGGAAAGCAACTGAAGGTATTGGAGTTAAAGCTGATAGAATAACAGGTCTAGCATTAGCATGAATTTTCTGAAGGGTATGAAGTATATAACGCACACCTCACAACCCGTTAGAGTATGAAATCTGGACAAAGCCATAAGGGACAATTGCCATTACAAACTTATAGAAAAAGTTGATAGAATAACAGGTTTAGCATTGGCATAGATATTCTGAAGGGTATGAAGTAAAAAACGGAACAAATACATTGTTTTTTTCATATCTGCAATAAAGTTTAAGCATAGCTGCGCGGGTGTGCCCGTTGCTTAGCTATGCTTAGCCCAGCTGAAACAGCAAGATAAGTTAAATAGCAACAGACATCCAACATAAGCAATAGTGCAACAGTATAGTGGTTAGAGCATACGCTTTGCATGTAGTCATTCCTGGATCGAGCCTTGCCAAAGCCATTTCCATTTTGTATGTGAAATTATTAAAATTTTAATTTATTTGTATATTTATGTAGGAAGTAACTTATATTTCTCAACCAGACTGCCCCATACAGTATAGTCACACAAGAATAAATGTAATGAAAGCACGCTGGGGATGTCAGGGAAGGTAAACAAATGTATAATATGTAATGAATGATGAATCAATCCCATACAGGTGGAAGTCCAATAAAATAAAACTTAAGCAATGCTAAGTATTGCACAGCTATACTGCCCGGGTGTAAGCATTGTGTAAATATGAATGCTAAGCTATGAGTAGCCCAGCTAAGTGCATTTGCCCATTGGTAAGCAGTGCTGAACCTGCCCCTTTAAGCACTGCCAACTTTAGCTAAGCAGGTTTGCCCGTAGCTTAGCTAAGCTCAGCATATTCAAAACCATCCAATCACGGCAAAGGGTGGGAAATCGGCCAAATTTAAACCTCGTAGATGAGAATACAGCTCATAACTAGTTGTAGCTCCCCACTCTAGGCAGTATGGCAGGTGTTGGAGAGGGCATACGCTTTCGGGTGCAGCGATGGGGCATACAGGAGTCCAAGGTCATAGTAGGACTTCTTGTAAAAAAAATGACGTGAGACTGCTGCAGAACCAGTACCAGGGCTCTCAATACAAAGCGGAAGCCTGGGAAAGTCTCGCCCATGATCTCACTAATGTCACTGGTATCCCTCGGACTGGTGAGCAGGTCTGGCACCACTGTGCCGACTTGAAGAGGAGGATGAGGGATCTCTTGGAACAGTGGGTCCAAGAAGCAAGACAGAGGGGTGATGTCCCAGCAGTGTGTAAGTATACAAAGCAATAACTGTTTAACAAAGTCCAGCCTGTGTATGTGATGGATAGGTATGCATAAATGTTTCTCTATTTTCATTACATCTCCAGCTGAGTGGGTTGTGAACCAGGAAGCCCATGCCAGTAATTATTAAAACTGGGTATGGTCTAAACTGAATAAAGCAGACAATATTACAGTAATAGTCTCATATAGGTCATATATTAATAAAATGTAATTGCCTGTGAACAAAAATATAAACCCTGGACTGGTTGTGTTTACTCTGGTATGGTATGATTTGAAATGTGTACAGGTTATGCATAGCAACTATAGCTCTGAAAGCATTAAACAATCGAGTCTCATCTAACAAAGTTAGTGCCTCTATAACACATGAGATTAACTGATATTACAAATGTCATGGACCAAGATCTGATATCAAAATAGTAATGTGTTAACCACTGTTTTCCACACTGTGCTATGTGAACAGGTATGTAATGTTGTAAATACAAAGTCAGATTGTACAACAAAGAGAGAATGAGAAAGAAATCATTCAAGGAAAAGACAGCAGTGTCTCAATAGCTCCATGTGATGAAACATACACTTGTCATATTTTTAGCAGAAACAGCCACAGTTCAAATCCCAGGAGTAGTAGTAAACTGCATGCATAATTTCAACTAGGATTTTGTGAAAATGTGTAGAAACAATCAGGTAGTATTAACAAACATTCCCTCCACAGGTCTCCCAGGTAAGATAAGTTATAAAGTAGATGTAAGAAGGCTGTGTTATACTGTGTCCAATACCCATGGTCCAACCCGGAAATCAAGGCCGAGTGTGTCAGTAGCGCACACACACACACACACACACACACACACACACACACACACACACAGTATGAGTGCAAATATGTAACTCTGATTATGGGAATATGGGTAGAAACAGTCATGTAGTATTAACAAGCATTCCCTCCACAGGTCTACCAGGTAAGATAAAGTATAAAGTAGCTTTAAGAAGGCTGTAATTATACTGTGTACAAACATACTATTGCCCAACCCAAGGCCATAGTTGTAATAATACCTGTACAGTAATGAGTAGATCAATGAGTGCAGTAATGAGTAGAGCAATGAGTAGAGCAATGAGTAGAGTAATGAGTAGAATAATCAGTAGAGCAATGAGTACAGCAATGAGTAGAGTAATGAGAAGAGCAATGAGTACAGTAATGAGAAGAGCAATGAGTAGAGTAATGAGTAGAGTAATGAGTAGAGCAATGAGTACAGTAATGAGTAGAGTAATGAGTAGAGCAATGAGTAGAGCAATGAGTAGAATAATGAGTAGAGCAATGAATAGAGCAATGAGTAGAGTAATGAGTAGAGTAATGAGTAGAGCAATGAGTAGAGTAATGAGTAGAGCAATGAGTACAGCAATGAGTAGAGTAATGAGTAGAGCAATGAGTACAGTAATGAGTAGAGCAATGAGTAGAGTAATGAGTAGAGCAATGAGTACAGTAATGAGTAGAGTAATGAGTAGAGCAATGAGTACAGCAATGAGTAGAGTAATGAGTAGAGCAATGAGTACAGTAATGAGTAGAGTAATGAGTAGAGCAATGAGTACAGTAATGAGTAGAGTAATGAGTAGAGCAATGAGTAGAGCAATGAGGAGAGTAATGAGTAGAGCAATGAGTAGAGCAATGAGTAGAGTAATGAGTAGAGCAATGAGTACAGTAATGAGTAGAGTGATGAGTAGAGCAATGAGTAGAATAATCAGTAGAGCAATGAGTAGAGCAATGAGTACAGCAATGAGTAGAGTAATGAGTAGAGCAATGAGTACAGTAATGAGTAGAGCAATGAGTAGAGTAATGAGTAGAGCAATGAGTACAGTAATGAGTAGAGTAATGAGGAGAGCAATGAGGAGAGTAATGAGTAGAGCAATGAGTAGAGCAATGAGTAGAGTAATGAGTAGAGCAATGAGTAGAGTAATGAGTAGTGTAATGAGTAGAGCAATGAGTAGAGCAATGACTAGAGCAATGAGTAGAGTAATGAGCAGAGCAATGAGTAGAGCAATGACTAGAGCAATGAGTAGAGTAATGAGTAGAGCAATGAGTAGAGCAATGAGTAGAGTAATGAGTAGAATAACCAGTAGAGCAATGAGTAGAGTAATGAGTAGAGCAATGAGTACAGTAACGAGTAGAGTAATGAGTACAGCAACGAGTACAGTAATGAGTAGAGCAATGAGTAGAGTAATGAGTAGAGCAATGTGTAGAGCAATGAGTACAGTAATGAGTAGAGCAATGAGTACAGTAATGAGTAGAGTAATGAGTAGAGCAATTAGTAGAGCAATGAGTAGAGTAATGACTAGAGCAATGACTAGAGCAATGAGTAGAGTAATGAGTAGAGTAATGAGTAGAGCAATGAGGAGAGTAATGAGTAGTGCAATGAGTAGAGCAATGAGTAGAGCAATGACTAGAGCAATGAGTAGAGTAATGAGTAGAGTAATGACTAGAGCAATGAGTAGAGTAATGAGTAGAGCAATGAGTAGAGTAATGAGTAGAGCAATGACTAGAGCAATGAGTAGAGTAATGAGTAGAGCAATGACTAGAGCAATGAGTAGAGTAATGAGTAGAGCAATGATAATTAAACCTGTGACCACTGCAAGAATCTACATTTGTTAACTGACATCTCTCTCTCTCTCTCCTCCACCTTATCTTCACCAATAATTTAAACACATAAATGAATGGGTATGTTTTCCACCAAACCTACTGTGGGACATGTACCCTGATGTTCTAAAAACATTAAAATTTATTCCAATTAATATTCCCTGTTCAAATGCCTTCATTGGTGACATGTTGCTATCAATGTAACCTGCATACTGGTGTAATGCCCACTGTGGTTCCATATATGCATGTGTTCTGTTTGATAAGCAAATGTTCCAAATGTGTTATATTGGGTTAATGGGAATATTCATGCATGCTGTTATAACTAATCCCGGAATGTGTAAACCATTACTAACCAACATATGTTCTAAAACTGCAACACCATACCACGTCAGGGAAGGCCGATCCCAGCGAATCCGCCTCTCCCACCTCATCTGGCCACGGCACTGGGCCCCAGCACATCTGGGACCCACCCCAGGACCTCCTTGTCCGCTGCTGGTCCTGCACCAACTTCGGCTGGAACCGCCTCAGGTGATGGGTCTCACACCCCACCTGGCCTCAGGCGTGGACAGGATCCTGTCACCCGAATAAAATTAAATAAACCAGACGAGAGCACAGCTGTGGCTACAATTCTTCATTCCACATCACATTCTGGTACCTCGGCTCCATCAGCTTTCAAAGGAATAATCTCATTACATTCAGTAGCCATTTTATATCCCCCTAATCACAGTGCTAATTAGTTAAATACATTCACTTCCTTTTAATAATGACATTTCCCAAATGTTAAAGGTGCCTCACACAAATGTAAAAGCCATCCCTCACTTTTATAAAGTTGTTACACATTTTACACATCTCCATTATAAAATGTCTTTGTATAATAAATGTAAATAACTAATTACTTTTCCATTACATGTCATTATTAAAAGGAAGTGAATGTATTTAACTAATTAGCACTGTGATTAGGGGGATATAAAATGGCTACTGAATGTAATGAGATTATTCCTTTCAAGGCTGATGGAGCCGAGGTACCAGAATGTGATGTGGAATGAAGAATTGTAGCTGCAGCTGTGCTCTCGTCTGGTTTATTTAATTTAATTGAGGAGAATTCCTGTGTTGTGTTTCCTGGTTTCGGCTAGGAACTGTGGTTGTTTGTTTCCAGTCCGGTCACCTGAAGCCAGGTCCGGGGTCTGGTGCGTAGCAAGCTCCACAAGGAATTTGGAGATCTGCTATGCCAGCTTCAGGGCCGGGTGGTGCATTTTGATGGTCAGCCTGCCCCTCCTGCTCAGCCTCCAGCACAGCCACCTTTGGGGCCATGAAGGTGCAGTGGTGACTGCCCATGGGTGGGGACCTCAGTCCAACTGTATCCATTTGAGGGCTCGTGGGCTTCTGATTACCAAATCATTAAAATTACCCCATTCAAGGTGTTTACCCCCACGTGTCATATACCGCCCCTATATGCTGTCTTGTCTGTCTTCCTATCACACCTACCTTCCCAAATATACCTTACATCTTTCCCTAACATCCCACTCTCACCTTAAAAAAAGGGCAATCTGTTTCCAAAACAAATTTTGCCCTATACATAGCTGTCCTTTTCCCACACGTCTACTGGCTACATGTAATCTGGTCTAATTGGCTTCACAACACATTATTGTTGTCCTCACCCTTCCCGCAGGGGGTTGAGTGTCCAAATATACCTCCAAATTCAGTATATATGCACAGCTGTTGCTGTAGAAGAAATGGACAGCTATGGACCTTCCCTACACCTGTCCTGCACATCCCTAGCTACTTTCCCTATTGTCTTTCCCTCTGCATGCCCCCTTTTTCACAACTTTCCTATCACCTTTTTTCTTTTCTTTTAAAGAAATTAGCATGGGGGTAAGCGGGAGTCAGCTGTTTTAAGCAGTAGTAAGCAGGATTAAGCCTGTTTGCGTGGTGCTAAGCAATTCCTACACAGATGAACCATTAAGATTAAGGCTGTCTGTAAGCATATTTAACCGGAAATTAGCATTGCTTACTGCCACACAAACCCGCTTACAACTGCTTAAAAGTGCCTTAATCACTTTGTATCCAACAGCCCTTGTTCTACCCAGCAACAAAATAATCAGTCCTTGCAAGTCCTAAACACAGGACCCTGCACACCATAGCCACAGCAATTTATCACTAAGTCATCGGAGCTGTAGATATGTCTGTTTTTTCAAACATATCATGTGGCACAGTCATTCAACAGTAAGGAAAATATATGTGTGTGTGTGTGTGTGTGTGTGTGTGTGTATATATATATATATATATATATATATATATATATATAGAGAGAGAGAGAGAGAGAGAGAGATATAGATTATATATATATATATATATATATATAATCAAAAAAGCACTTTCGTTAAAGTATGTTAAAAAAAAAAACACAAAATCTACTTGAATGCAGGGGGGCAAGCCCCCCTGCACCCCCCCCGATGTGGGGGGGCTGTGCCCCCCACACCCCCCTACTTTAATATTCTCACTCCGAAGTCGCGCTACAGTGGAGAAAAGGGAATTTTCCCTTACCGCACCATAGTACGACAGTAACAACAAGCACACTTACGCGAAAGTGCTACTTCAGTGAACAGCACTTTCGCACAAGTATACTCACCAAATTGGGATTCGGTGAAAGATGCAGTCGAGCATCTGTACAGATCCCCTGTATATATATATATATATATATATATATATATATATATATATATAGGTTCATAGGTTGGTACTAGGCTATCGGCCCTAGGGCCTATACAAGCCTAGCCATAACAGTTCCCTGGCAATTTCTTCCCACACTATTTACTTCCCTGGACCCCTGTCTAGCAGGGTGACTTTCGTGATCCCTGTGGTGAATTTCCTTTCTCCCATCCAATCATCAAGGTTCCTTTTAAAGAAGGCCAAAGAGGCGTTCTGCTTGACATGTATGGGCAGTCTATTCCAGAGTCTGGGAGTCTCTGGGTCAGGAACCTATCCCTCCAGCATGTTTTGTTTATTGTGATGACAAGATTTAGATCCCTGGAGCATGTGGCTCTGAGGGATTGGGATTTCTTTAAGTGTAGCATGTCCAACAGCTCTGGGTTTGACATGGCCTTGTATGTTAAGCAGAGATCACCTCAGAGTAGACGATATGTGACAGAGTATAGCTGGAGTTTTTTAAGGCGGTCAGCATAGGGCATCTGCTTTAGGCCTGTGATTCTTTTAGTGAGGTATTTCTGCAGCCTTTCCAGTTGTTGCAGATGTCTTGAGAAGTACATACCAAATGGGGCATTGTATTCTATAATGGGTCTAATGAGGGATGAGTACAGTGGGACAATGGCCTCCTTTTTTCTGGATGAAAAGCCCTTAGTGATGAGGTGTGCAACATAGAAGGATTTCCTGACTGTTGTGGCGATGTGGTTATTGAAGATGAGACCTCTGTCCACCTGTGTCCCTAAGTCTCTTATCACACTTTCGGTGTTTAGTGTACTGCCACCTATGAGATAATTCACGGGTGCATGTTTTTTCCCAAAGGGGATAACTATACATTTCTTGGCATTGAGCTTGAGCCCATGGCTCTGGTACCAAGCATCTATTTCTGTAAGGCCCTTTTGTAGAGTATCCACATCATTTGGGGATTCAATAATGGCTCCCAGTTTGCAGTCATCTGTGAACTTTGTTAGCCAGAGTCCCTTAGTGTTGGCCTGTACTTCAGAGAAGTAGATGCCAAACAAGAGAGGTCCCAGGACTGAACCCTGACGTACTCCACTTGTCTGGAGCTGGATTTGGAGTCAACTACTTTTACAGTGTGGGTTCTGTCAGTAAGCCAGTTGGCAACCCATCGAGTGACGTAGGGATTAATGCCCAGCTTAGTAAGTTTATCTATGATTCCAGAGTGGGGGATGGTATTGAAGGCCTTGGCAAGATCCAGATAGGCTGTGTGGACTGCCTTACCCTCGTCCATGGCTCTGGAGACTGATTCGAAGAAGTCAATAAGGTTCAGGAGACAAGATCGGCCCTTCACGAACCCAAACTGGGTGGGGTCCAGTGTTTTAAGGTTGCCAATGTCTTTGTTTATAACTTCCATGATAATACGTTACATGGCCTTGCAGATCAGGCTCGTCAGACTGATGGGGCGGTAGTTCCCAGGATCCAAGGTGGATCCCCCTTGTGAAGTGGGATAACTGCAGCTGTGCACCACTCAGTGGGCACAAAGCCTGAGGTGAGGGTATGATTAAACATGACACATAGGTGAAGTGCCAGTTCATTTTGTAGTTCAAGTAGTACACAGCCCGGGATGTCATCTGGTCCCATGCATGCTGTATTCTTAGCTTTGGAGAGTGCGTTTTTTACCTGTGTGGCCGTTATTACCAGAATTTGGCAATCTTCCAGTATTGAGATGGGCCATTTAGGGGGTGAGAGGGAGGTGAAGTTGGCACTGAATCGATCTGCCAGGATATTGGTAATATCCTTGGGATCAGTATATTTAATGCCATTCTGCTGTAGCTCAGAGCAGATCTGAGCATTGCAATTTAGATTCTTGACATGGTTATACAATGCCTTGGGTTGTCTTTGGAATCTTTGGCAATTTTATTTTCATAACTAGCTTTGGTGGATTTTATGAGGGATCTCGGCTTCATACTGAGGCTGGTAAGGGAGTTTTTTGCATCCTGGGATTTTCCTCTTTTCTGCAACAGTTTTTTCCTTTTGTTGTAAAGTTTGTTTATGGCAGGGGACCACCAGATTGGCTTCCTTTTTTTGGAGTAGAGCATCTTGGTTCTGTTTGGGATGGCACAATTCATGCATGAGTGGATGTGCTTGTACAGTGCCTTAGTGTAGGACTCAGCAGTCGAACTTTCAGTTCTCGTCTGCATGGGTGTCATGAAGTTTGTAACTTCCGACTTGAGTAGCATGAAGTTGGCCTTGGAGAAGTTTTTTATGGAGGTTTCCTTACTGGGGGTGGGGGTGGGATGTGGGTGTTAAGGGTGATTAGCTTATGGTCTGACCTGACCAACGAGGGGTGACCATAGGTGTGGAGCATTGATTTCCCATGTTGGTAATGACCAGGTCTAGGATATTGGAGCCCCTGATGGAACTATGGATTAGTTGAACCAGGGCATTGAAATTTATGAATTCCAAGAACCGTTGGGCAAAGGTGCTGGCACACGAGTAGTTTTCCCAGTTAATGGCAAGGTAGTTGAAATCACCTAGTATTAGGGTGTTTGGTTGTATATTAATATTTTCCAGTATGTTTAGAAAGGTATAGTGAAAATATTGGGGCATGGTGGGGGATCTGTAACAAGCTACAATTTGGATAGCAGTCTTACCTAGTGTTAGTTGCACCTGGAGAATTTCAGACACATTGTGTTGGGCAACTAACCTGGTGGTGTGAATAGCCTTGGTGAATATGGACACTCCTCCACTTTTAGTGTTTCGATCCTGGTTTGGTAGCCGAAAACTGTGATAAGAGTTGTAGCCTGGTATTGCAGGGGTGCTCTCTGGAGCCTTGAACCAGGTCTCAGTTACTGCACAGATATCGATGTTCTCCATTTTTAGGAGTGCCTCAAGAGAGTGCATTTTGAGGTTTAGACTTCTAGCATTGAGTAGTATTACCTTCAGATTTTGCATGCTTGCACCTGTGATGGTGGTGGTTTTGTCCTTTGAACTTTGCCTAAAAAAGGCACTATAGGGGTGGCAAGAGCCTTAGCTAGTAACCTGAATCTCAGGGGCGACAGGTGCAGACCATCTCTGGCAAGCATTGTGGTCTGTCGATCATGTCGTCCCAGGCAGATAGATACTGGATCCCCTTTGAATGACACCAGAAGCTTAGCCAATTGTTGAAGTCAATCATTTTGCCCTTATATTGTGGTATCATTCTGGGCGAAGGCAGGATGCTACTCAGGGATAGGGTCATACCTGCCTGGGCCACATGATCCGAGAGCTCTTCCATGTCTTTTTATGTAGTCCAGACATGTATATATCTGTATATCTGTGTGTACATATATATATATATATATATATATATATATATATATACATACATACACACATAGATATATATATTTGCAATGGTGATGGACAGGTTGACAGACGAGATCAGACAGGAGTCCCCGTGGACTATGATGTTTGCAGATGACATTGTGATCTGTAGTGAAAGTAGGGAACAGGTGGAGGAGATGTTGGAGAGATGGAGATATGCTCTAGAGAAAAGAGGAATGAAGGTCAGCAGGATTAAGACAGAATATATGTGTGTGAATGAGAGGGAGGATAGAGAAATGGTGAGGATGCAAGGAGTAGACGTGGCGAAGGTGGATGAGTTTAAATACTTGGGGTCAATAGTTCAGAGTAACGGTGAGTGTGGAAAAGAGGCGAAGAAGAGAGTACAGGAAGGATGGAGTGGGTGGAGAAGAGTGTCAGGAGTGATTTGTGACAGACGAGTACCTGTAAGAGTGAAAGGGAAGGTCTACAAGAGGGTAGTGAGACCAGCTATGTTATATGGGTTGGAGACAGTGGCATTGACAAAAAGGCAGGAGTTTGAGCTGGATGTGGCAGAACTGAAGATGTTAAGATTTGCACTGGGTGTGACGAGGGTGGACAGGATTAGGAATAAGTCTATTAGAGGGTCAACTCAGGTTGGAAGGTTTGGAGACAAAGCCAGAGAGGCACGATTACGTTGGTTTGGACATGTGCTGAGGAGGGATGCTGAGTATATTGGGAAAAAGATGCTAAGGATGAAGCTACCAGGTAACAGGAAAAGAGGAAGGCCTAAGATAAGGATTATGGATGTGCTGAGAGAGGACATGCAGGTGGTTGGTGTGACAGAGCAAGATGCAGAGGACAGGAAGAAATGGAAACAGGTGATCTGCTGTGGCGACCCCTAATGGGAACAGCCGAAAGAAGATGATGATGATGATATATATATGTGTGTGTGTGTGTGTGTGTGTGTGTGTGTGTGTGTGTGTGTGTGTGTATGTAGTGCAGTTGGACATCGGATTCACTCTATGAACCTCTTACTGCAACAAATCTGGCCAAAGGCTGTGTAAATTGGGGTGAAGGGGCCCAAACTAGGGACCTCTTGTAATTATTGCCTTATCCCTCCCTCCCTCCCTCCACAGCAGAACTGTTGCACCTTGCAACAAAATAATAAGGCCTGCCAAGTCCTGGACCCAGGGCCTTCTAAACTACGATCAAAGCAATGTACCATTACACCATCTGAGCCCTACAAAATAGTGATGACATTATAAACATATCATTTAGTACAGTCACCCAACAGCAGGGAAACGAGTCTGTGGAATCAGTCAGGTAGTCTATATATACATGTATATATGCATGGAGATGCATATAGGTGGACAAATCTATACATAATACATACATATATATATATATATATATATATATATATATATATATATATATATACACACACAAAGACAGAGAGAGAGAGAGTGCTATACATCCACATTTATATCCATATATGCATACATACATATATATACAGAAAAGTGAATACATGCAAATATATGTATATGCATACATAAATATACAGAAATATATGACAGCTACAAAGACATGCAATCAGAGGGTCATGTTGTTGCACACTTGAATTCTAAATCTGAAAATGCACTCACTGGAAGCATTCCTTAAAATGAGGAACAATGACATCTGTGTAACAGAGACCTGTTTAAAGGCAGCAGGAAACATCCCTGCAGTACCAGCCTATAAATAATTCCACAACATTTGACTGCAGAATGTGGCCTGAAGCTCCAAAGGTGGTGGTATTTTCATATTCATAAAGGATCACACACTTCCAGAGTGATAGACCAACATTATGCATTACAGATCCTGCAGGCATAGCTGACATTGGGTAAGATAGTGGTTCAGGTTGTAGCATTCTATAGGTCCCCATACATGTCCCAAGACTCACACTCCATGTCCATAAACACTCTGGAGAATATTAGTGTCCAACCTAACACTATCATACTGGTTTACGTCAACTACCCCACCATTAACTGGGAAAGCTACTCATGTGCCGATGCACATGCCCATCACATCGACCTGGTCCTTCCTAACATGGGCAACTGTTGCTCTACACCAATAGTCAACTCCTCCCTTGTTATATCAGAACACAAATTAATCACCTTTGGAAATCCACAGCCCTAATACCCCCCCCCCTGCACAGGTAACCACCATGACAAGCCTTTCCAAAGCTAACTATGGCCTCATAAAATCAGGGGTGGCTAACCTCATGGCAGCCATGCAAATAGAGACTAGCTGCATGACAGCTGAATCAAACAACAATGCACTATGAACACGTACACAAATGCATGGATACCACCTTTCCCAATACAACCAGTACCCTCACCTCCAAAAAAAGGAAGCTGATCTGGTGGTCCCCTGCCATAAAGAAACTGTACAACAGAAGGAGTGAACCGATATGGAATAAGGTAAAGTCCCAAGACAAGAAATAAACCCTTATCAGCCTCAATTGAAGGTTGAGATCCCTCATCAAATACTACAAAGTTAGATGTGAGAACAGAATTGGAGCACATAGTAAAGATAACCACAAGGCCTCATACAGTTATGTAAAGAATCTCCATGGCAATACCAAGATTTGTTCTGAGCTACTAGACAATGGTACCTCCCAGACTGAGCCAACAAATAATGCCAATATACTGGCTGGCATCTTGAGTGCAAGCATTACCCCTCACTCCCCCTCAAGCACCAATCACAATACTAGTACACTGCCAGGCACCCAGTATTACTGCAGCACAGGTTACAACACCACTGTCCAAGGCCAAGAATACAGCTTCTATGGGACCTGACAATATCCCTGGCTGTGTTCTACATGAACTACAGAGTGACCTGGCACCTTACCTGTAAGCCCTGTTCAAGCACAGCCTCACCTCAGGCTTTGTCCCCTACTGAATTGTGCACTGCTACAGTCACCCCTCTCCACAAATGAGGTGTGACTACAGACCCTGGGAAATACTGTCCTAAATGCCTGACAAGTATGTTTTGTGAAGCTATGGAATGCACCATCATGCACCTAATAAACAGGGATACGGGAATCTGCAGACTCGGGATCCGACACAGTTTACTTTTGTGAAGGGTAGTTTATACGTGCTCATTCAACCTGGTCAACTTCTTGGTGGCAGTCACCTCAGCTGTGGATGAAGACAAGGTAACACATACAGCCTACATTGATTTGGTCAAAGCCTTTGATAACATTTCCCACTCACTAAGCTCGGCATCAATCCCTATATCACTAAGTGGGAACAGAGGCACAAACATAGGGGTAGATAGGACATATTGCTGTCATACATTGAGACACCTGCAGATGTCACTGGGTTTGTTGTAACATCCTTTATGAGGAATATGACATCGGTAATACCAATAGATGTGAGCATTTACTGACTGCATTTCCCAGAGTCCACAACTGATTTACCAAGGACACCAACTGTCTGGTGAACACACAAAACCTAACAGGGAGACATGTGGCCAATCTGTGGACAGCATGCCAGTGGAGAGGTATGTCAGAGGCATATCACTGTGAGTCGTGACATCACATACTAAATGCATGTCCACACAAACCCTGTCAATCTATCAATCCACCATGTGTATAACAGCACTAATGATATAGAATCTGTTCATGAATCTGGGGATATGTTCCCCATGTTGGCTGGCTGTCTCCACATGTCCTGTCCTGTGATGTATTGCCACCCACTGTATGTGAATCTGTAGGCCACCACCTCTGTAATGTCCCTCACACAAGCAAGGAAATGGGGCAAGGCCCACATTAAGGAATGGCCCATATGTCGGAACTAGCAGCAGTGTCAAGGCCCACAGCACAATACAATGTGGGAACCTACACAGTGGTATGGCCGTAGCAATACCTGACATCTGCACATCTGTACAGAGGACAGGCAGAAAGTAGATAGCCAACAGAGTGTGCATTAGGATGAACGTTTTGAAAGCTACACATCTGAAACTGAAAGATATGCCATTACTACATGACAGCAGTCCTCAATGACATGTCCAAAAAACATAGTAGTCTACAGTTAATATCAACATATCAGATTAATATCCAATAGGAGATACATATAAACATACAACTCAAACACCAAGAAAAAGATACTTAGTACTCAGAGTCCAGTTTTGCATACAGGGGTGTATGGTTCCAGTACTCAATCTGCAATCTACTCTTACTTGAAAAAGCACTGTACAAGTACTAATGTAATGATACAATATGTTTTAAACTATTTCTGTCAACCAGTGCACTGTAGGTGGTATAACATGCAAGTGTGAATTCATATAACCTGGGATACTACCCATGTATAACACAAATCCAAAGAGAAAAGATTGTGGTACTACCCATGTATACTCAGGTATCCCGTACAGTATACTCACACCCCTTGCTACTATAATGACAGCACATAGAAGCATGTTATGTACAGGAAATTAAATATACTTATTAAAGATGTCCTTACCCTGCTATTTTATCAGACTGGAATGTGATAACTGGTTACCAGGGCTGAGCTATGCTTAGCAGGTTTCAGCATTGCTTAAATGTAAATGCTAAGCAGATTTGCATAGTGGTGAACGAAGCCTACACGGTGTAAGCACCTATTCATTTAACCGTACGTTAGCACTTCTTACCATCACGTAAACACGCTTAAAGCTGCTTAAAACTCCCTTAATCACTCTGTATCCAACAGTCCTTGTTCTGCCTAGCAACAAAATAAACAGCTCTTGCAGGTTTTGAACCCAGGACCCTGCACACCATATCCAATGCAATTTACCAGAAAGCCATCCCAGCTGTATGGTTTTAGGGTGTTTTCTCAAACATACCCTTCTTTACAGCCAGTTTACAATAGGGAAAAGACAATGTGCAATTAGGAAGGATTGGTATCTATAAATATATAAATATCTGACTAGAAAGATACATAGAGAGAGAGATATGTAGGGAGATCCACATATGTGTACAACAATATACAGATATATTACCAATAAATACTGAGGTGTATATGTATGTATATATCTATATATATATATCTATATATATATATATATATATATATATATATACACACACATATATATATTTATATATATATACATATGTAAGTATACAAATATCTATACATATACATATGTTTCCCCTTTAGAATCTCGAATTGCTGAAAACTTCAACTTCAGATGACCGAACCCAGAAGATCGAATTTTCAGAAAGTCAAAATTCTAAAGGGTAGGGATAAGACATTGCAAGAATGCCTTTACAATGTTTTTGCAGGGAGCAAGCCCCCCTGCACCCCCCACACCCCCCGTACTTATATATAGCAACTCCAAGATAGCACTACAATGGGGATGAGGGAAATCTCCCATTCCACACTGTATGCAGAAATGCACAACGGGAGGATTTCCATTCCTCCACTATAGTGCGGTCACGCAGTTGATATATTCAAGCAGGGAGAGTGCAGGAGGACTCGGCAAACATGTAAGTGAACTGTTTTTTTTTTTTGTTTGTTTTCGTTCTCTTCCCTTCACAATTTCGAGTTACTAAAAACTCGGGATTCTGGGCTCGAGCTTATGAATTTCGAGCTTTCAGTAATTTGATCTTGTGAAGGGGAACTGTATATGTATATGTATATGTATATATGTATATATACATATATATATATATATATATATATATATATATATACACACATACACATATATATATATATATATATATATATATGTGTGTGTGTATATATATATATATATATATATATATATATATATGTCTTAATATGTGTATATGTGTGTGTGTATATATATATATATATATATATATATATATATATATATATATATATATATATGTCTAAATATGTGTATATATATATATATATATATATATATATATATATACACACACACACACACACACACACACACACACACTTGTCCCAAAATGCCCATACAAACATATGCTGCTGATAGACCACCCACAACTGGGGCAGCATGCACAGTTGGATACAAAAGTAGTCATGACACTCACATCTGCCCCCACCCCCCGACATACAACAACCTCTTAGCAAAACAAATAAAATGTCTGAACATAGCAAAGAAAAGTTCAACCAGCCAGTAATTCACATGTTTATTATACTCTGATGTCTTGGCCAAAGCCTTCAAGGAGTAAATATTACCAGAAATATATGCCTTAATCACAAGAAGCAATTTACACCTAATTACATAATTGAATACACAGCCTTCAATTACACTTGTCATTTAACCCCCTACTGGATAAAGTATCACAGTTAATATTAATACACTGTGTCTGTACATAACAATTGTCCTTTTATGAATGTTTCATCACACTGAGGAACAGACATTTTCAGAAACAGTCCCTTGAGACCCACTACTGTCCCCATGGTTAGATTTATTCAAATCTACAGCTATAGAACTGACATATTTCTTATCAGTAATATGTCTGAAATGTTCTAACAGCCTAGTTTTAAAACATGTGTTACTGTCCCCCACATAAAATATGTTACAATGCCATCTAAGAACATTCTCTACACACCAACCTCTTGAATGTACAGACTTCAACATGTTTTCTAGCCATTCCCCTCAGCAGGAATTACAGCACTAAATAATGATAGACCAGTATACCTATCCACCTACTACTGTATGACATCTGGACAAAGCCTGACATAATTGGTGGACAGAAGCCCAAATACACAGCCATACATGAAATATTGCTGTTATACACTGAGAAAGTTGCTGGTGTTACAAGGTTTGTTTTAACACATCTGAGGGATATAAAGTCAGAAAAACAAATGGATGTTACCATCTACATAATGCAATCACCAGAGTATGCTACTGATTTGCCAAGGACAGCACCTGTCTGGGGAGCAGCCCATACATAACAGGCTACCCTGTGGCCATTATGTGGATGGCCCTACAGTTGAGAGCTATGCAGAGACAGAACTTTGTCAGACTGAAACCCATGCAGATGTAGCATGTGCAGACAAACCCTGTTAAACTAGCAGTATTCAAAACATATAACAGCAACACTCACATTCTGCTCCTACGTCCTGAACCTTCCCCACCATTTAGTTGGTTTGTCACTACAAGTCTTGTTGTAAGAGGTAGTAGCTCACACAACTCCAGGATGTCTTCCTCACAAGTAAGGGAAAGGGCCAACGCCCACATGGAGTACTCATTTATAGGAGTGTGTTGCCATGACATTGGCTATTGGAAGACCTACACAGCTGCTCTGCATGCAATTAGCAAGTGGGGAACCCCAAGAGGTGTACAGGCCATCACCTGGTCATGAGCACCTACAAAAGCCATGCTGCCACCTATTCAAACCAGCTCTATGCCTGTACTGCACAGGGAGAGAGAGAAATAACAAATAAAACATAAAATGGAAAAGAGAAGAAAGAAAAAAGGTAAGTGGAACATGTAAGAAAGTAATTGAATATAGTACTTGGTCTGTAATAATGGGAAATATGATTTGGAGAAATATATGTCCCAACAAGACATGCTGTACTAATGTCCTGCTAAACAGCTGCTATGGCCATAGTATCTGGCACTCTCTGCAGTGGGAGATATCACAGCCATGCCTCTCAACTGTACAGATCTTCACAGAATGTCCATATTTTACCATCATGTATTTTTGTCTGTTCCTCATCAGATCTGTACTTTTCTGGCAAATAGATGAGGATTGAAGTCATCAGATAATGACAAACACTTGAGTTTAAGACTCCACATCCTTAAGAATATTCACTGTAATGCTAAATGTATCATTCTATGAACTTCCTATGTTTATAACAGGAATATTTAAAGTCTGTCCCTATTTACCCCCCCCCCCCTCATTTCAGGCATTGTCTAGATGTGATGCTCTGAGAGGTTGTGAGGTGGGATCACAGCTCAGGAGCCTGACTCACCCTGGGAAAGGACAGCTCACATACAACAAACACAGGGGCATATGTCAAACAGTTGTGACTGTGCCACTGCTAGGCCAGTTAATGGGATGTTTTCCATATCCATGTTACCTGTGATTATGTGTATGACACATTTGCCTTCTAAGTACTGTTGCAGACATGTGTGTTGAACAGCATGTGATATACTGAATTAATAACATTCAACCATACAGTGTTCTGCTGGACAATAAGCACATTTGTGACTGATATCTGTAATCACATACACATATACCTGTGTTATGTCAGCCAAACCATTGGCAGGTCTGTAAGCAATGACATTGTAACATAATAATATATTTGTGACTGTTGGACATCTTCCATGTTATCAAAGTGATGTCAAACCCTACTGTGCAATCAACATACTAATGTATGGTGCAGCTATATTAATACAGTATCAATATTGATGTCCCTTTTGTCACCCATTTATGTGTGCCATTGTCCAGACGTACTGCTATAACAGGATGAGAGGTATGATTGAGTGGCAAGACTGTAACTACAGTGTACCATAATAACATACAACAGAAATGTATATCAGGTATCCCCTGAGCACATGTATGTATGCTTATGTTCAGCTGGAAGGCACAAAACTAAATTGCATGGGTTTCAAGCATTCAGGTACACAGGTTGTGCATGTTGCACATGTGTGTAATATCAGTGTCAGTGCATACAACATACAGAAATGTGTACAGTTACTGGTTGTTGCAGTGCCCTGACACTGATATGGGTACTAGAGTAGGCATGATATTCAGCTATTTATCAGAGAAGTGTCCACCTGTGTTATGACCCTCTGTCTATGCCTACCACTACCAGCTATATCCAAACCTATATACAGTGGATATCACAAGTGTACACAGCCATTAGAATGCCAGGTATGTGTGCTGTATGACAGACCACAGAAGATCATTTCATAATGTTTCTCATCTTTATGTGACCCCTAACCTGTACAATTCCACTGAAATACAATCAAAGGCATTTCTAGGAAGGTGACCAACTACTGCCAAGTGAAGATGTGCCATGATGTTAGAGTCCAGACCAAGACGGATGAATGCTGTAACCATCTCAAGAGGTGCATACACAACATATCAGTTTAAGGGTGTGCACACTCATTCAACTGGCTTATTGTACTATTATTTCCATGTTTTCACAGAGCCAATTGTTGTGTTTTCAATTGAATAGTACAGGCTATCGTTCACACTGCAGGTAGGAATTGTTATGTAATGAGTTATTGTGGTGTCATGTTCCAATTGCACAAATACCAGGCAGTGTAACAGGGGTGTGTAGCCTTTATATCCACTGTAGCTATATGGACACAGAAGTACCTGACCTGTATTTCCAGCCTCTACCAAGGTAGAGTAATCCCCTTTGGTGGACAGCAGCAATACACAAACCACATAATAGGTTTCTACATTGGCTGTACAGGGACACATGGGTGCAGGCAACAACTTTGAAGCAAGTCCACCTATATCTGAGCAAGCATGTAAGTTCACAGGTGACTTCCTGTAAGGCTGACTATGACTATGAATCGGTCATATCCATACCACCAAGGACAACTGCAACCATGTCTCCACATATGTTGTAAGTCTCAGATGAAACAACACAATTCACCCTGTACTGGGGGTAAAAAAAATCTCATACACACATGCCATGGAAATAGGCAACCTGCATCACACAGGTTAGGTGGGAACATCGTCACTCTATCCACCCCAGTTGTACAGGGAGATATGCACATCAACCACACTCCTCCCCTCAGCAATGGTGAGCATGTAAATATTGCCTACTGATGGCAAAAACAGCATATCAATAACATAAGTCTGCCTCCTACATGAAGTCAGGCATGTGCTCAGAGCTCCATCACACACCACAGTCAAACACAGACCTGCCATCATCCATACACCATCCACATGGAAGATGCCCACTGTCAATCCTCTACACAGAAATGAATGGAGGATAAAGGATTATGCAATCAGGTGTCCAACATTGGGGGGAAGAAGATAGCTCAGGGACAGGCGTGTAATGCAAGCTGCCATAGTCATGTTAGCTTGGAGGGTTTCGGTGCAGTGTGGATTACTGGCAAGTAATATCCACTGTTGATGTACATTTTGACAACAGTATGAGGTTCTGTGACCTTTTTCCAGTTTATGTCTTCCAGGTAACATGCAGAGTGCTCGCCTACCAGCATTCTCTGTTGGGGAAACGGATATCACCACCCAATATGTGATTGGGCATTATGCCCTGTCATTTAGACGAAGAACAAAAGATGTGTAGGAGAGGACTGCCCTGTGGAACAGTGTAGTCCACAGGGTAAATGATGATGACCTGCACAGCAGAACTTATAAGCATGTGCAGCACTGGGCCACCAACTTCAAATGCCATGGCCGTCAATGGGCTGCTGCTGTAGTGAGGGACCAGCTAGCCACAGGTGAGGGCCCAGCCATCCAGCCCCCACTGACACCCACCAAGGAGCTCCTCACCACACTTGGGCCACACACCAAATGCACAAGCCATGACGTTGAGGGAAGCATTGTGGAGGTGGGTTGCACACACACACTGGATGATACTGTATCAGACATACATGTATCTTTTTTGTATCTACATGCATGTGTCAGGCCCGAATGCAGTTGTGGATGGGGTTTTCTAGTGCACAGAGATGTACATCTATGGTGAGGACAGGACATTGTGTATTATTGTGATTAGTACTGTAGAGGTGCAGACATGCTGCATCCATCCTGTACCAAGGCCACATGTGCATCTGCTGACAATAACTCCCTCTCACAACTACCCTACGACCCTCTGGTCTGCATATGGGACAGCAGCCTGAAACTGGTGAGCATGACATTGTTCTGTTGTTGTCTGGCAATACCCCAGGCATGTGAGGTGCATGCAATTTACCAAGCACACAACCATCAGTAATAGCTATATTGCTTTATGTAACAGCTATATTGCTTGTTGTGCATGTTCATTTGTGCTGGGGTTAACTGTATTGCATCACAGTGGTCACCACTGGGGCCTATCTGATGTGAATTCAACATTCCTGTAGCATACCTCACAACTTGTCAGTGCCAAGACATCTGGACAGAGGCCAGCAAATTGTGCTGGACAAACGGGCTAAAGTAGGGTCATGCGTGACACATTACTGGTATACAGTGGATATAAATTGTGTACACACCCCTCTTAAGATGCAAGGTGTTCCTGTTACCTACTAATTAGGACCACAATATGACTGTCCACACCTCTTCCAGCCTTTAATGTGACCCATAACAGGTACAGTTCACTTGTAAAACCAAGCATCTGGACTAATGCATTGCACCTACAAGGCTGGCCACCTGTGAGGGCAGCAGATGTCCTATCAGCATGATGTTTCAGTCAGGTATGATACCTCATGCTTCCATATGTGTCAGTATACTCACTGTGGCCTATTTGGCTAAAATATCACATACATGGGCATTAAGGCACACAGACCACTTCCGACCATGTATGGGTTTCAAACATATGGATATTCCAGACACATCTGTACAGAGGACTGTACAATGGTTTAACCTACTGCATGTGAGGCAGATGCTGTCACCACACTATATAAAGTAATGGCTTTGTGAGGTTGTCACCAGCCGTGTATGGTATACACATCAAAGTGGTATAAGCCACACATGATATGATCCTCAGACACACACAAACAGTTGCCAGCATTAGGATTAGAACTCCTGCCTATCTAGGTATTCCTACTATAGTGCTACGCAGTTATCAGATGCGCCACAAAGCTTATACATTTCCAACTCTTCCAAAGGTACCTCTAAGGTGGATGACATCAACAGGTCTACTAAACTGGAGTGAAGGGAAGTGTAAAGGGTACAACATGTCAATGGTATGAACCAGAGAGTACATGATTCACACACACATATATACACACACACACACTTGCCAGTATTAGGATTAGAACTCCTGCCTATCTAGGTATTCCTACTATAGTGCTATGCAGTTATCAGACACACTACAGAGCTTATACATTTCCACCTCTTCCAAATGTACTTCTAAGGTGGATGACATCAACAGGTCCACTAAATTGGAGTGAAGGGAAGTGTAAAGGGTAGTACACAGGTCAAAATGGTATGAGCCAGACAGTACATGATTCACACACACACACACACACACACACACACACACACACACACACACACACACACACACACACACACACACACACACACACACACACACACACACACACACACACACACACACACACACACACACACACACACCAGTATTGAGATTAAAACCCCTGCCTATCTAGGTATGTCTCATAGTATTACGCAGTTACCACATGCGCTACACAGCTTACCGAACTTTCAGATGGCCAAAGCTGCTGATAACTGCACAGCTGTGGTAAAGTATTACAGGTGGCAGGCAGTCTCCCTTCTGTTCCACCCATGCATCATGCTAGTTCTGTCTTGCACTTCAACTAGCATTATGACCTGGCACTTCACCAGGTTATTGTATCAAGAAGTGTGGCACACCTGGGAGACGTCAGCAGTACTCGTTCATCACAGATGTAGCCTCAGTACTCACTAGTTATGTCCACCCCCCCTGGCATGTTTGAAGGGCAGTTATCTGTGCTTTCACCCATTAACTTGGTGCACTTGTCCATTCTGGGGCACTGTTGCAACTGACTCATGTACACACACAACCCTCCCCTCTAAACTCCAAACACGCAGACCTGTGAGGGTTACCCATATATCACCCAATGTGGACATATGCACTCTCCAGCAAAGACTGGACTAGCAGGTCAAGAGGATAACATCAACACCTGCACCACACCATGTGGAACATGTAGCTCACCATGGCACCCACTTTGACAGACATGACATACAGTGAAAAGCCACACACCCACCTTCCCAGTGGCACTCAATGGACATTTACCCAAACAGCACAGACCAACAAGGCTGACACCCACTCAGTGCGACATGGCACATGCCAAGGGACACATATTTAACCTACACAGTATGCTCCCACCCTAAGCTCCTAAGGCTAACCACCTTGCACAATACAGTGATCATGGGAAACAATACTGAAGCACACACATCCCACTAAGTTGAATATGGAGCAGCTAACAGCCAAATATTTATCACATGCCAGAATCTAACACATGGCACAGCCAGTCACATCACTCCACAACTACAAGTATCATTCCGCATCCATGTGAGTGTGAATGTCTTGGGACACACCTCCCTGGACTACATGACAGGAGACATGGTTGAACTCTCTGATTATGCAGTCCAGGCAGGTGTGACAGTAGCCCTGGGCAGTGTACCGCTGTCACCCAGAATGATCCTCCGGTACTATCAACAGATGATTGACTGCAACATTGGCTACATGTTATGTGTCATTCTCAGGGGATCCAGAACCTCTTTGCTTGGGATGACATAATTGACGGAACCCAATGACTTGCCATGGATGTCCTATAGCTGTCACTGCTGGGTTGCCAGATACTGGCTAAGTGTCTTGCCACCCCTATGGTGCCTTATTAGGCAGTGCTCCTAATGTTATTACCACCATAACAGCTACACATGTATGCAATCTGAGGGTCATGCTGCTCAATAGTGGACATCTAACTGTCAGGATGCAGTCACTCATAGCAGTCGGAGTGGAGGACACATGTCTGCTGAAATGGAGAGGTGGTTCACAGCAGCAGACAGCAGACCTGCAGTATCCAGCGATGACACATTCCACAGCTGTCAGCCCCCAAACATGGACCACACCACACTTCCACAGGTGGTGTTGTCTCCATATTCATTACAGATAGGAACACCTCCAGACTAGTATCCCATCAAAATGCATTGGAGATACTTCCGGTACAACTGCCTTCGAGTAATAGTGCAATCCAGACCATAGCCTACTATGGGTCCACATCTATGTCCCTAGACTGTCAATGCACATTCCTCAACACCCTGCCATCTATAATGGTTCAATGCAACACTGACATAGTATGAGTCTTCAACTATCCCTCCATCACCTGGGGAATGTAGCCAAGCACCAGTACAATGGCCCAACACTTCTGGGATTCATCATTTCCATTGCCCTAGACCAGCTCATACTGACCCCTGGTAGAGGATGCAACAACTTTGACCTGTGCTTACCACTTAAATATGGGACTGCTGCTCATCCACATATGTCAATCCCTGCATGGTTTGATTCACACAGGCTGCAATCAACATGGAACTCAACATGTCAGCCACACCACCCACAAAGATAACCACCTGGCAAAACCTCTCCAAATCTGAGTTTGCAGCCATGAAAACAGGGTGGATGTCTTCACTCCATCCATGGCAATGGGAAATAGCTGCATGACTGTGGAATCATACACATAGGCACTGTACAAACATGTACATGAATGCATGGCACTAGCCATAGCCAAAAGAAACCAGACACTGCCCTCCAAACACTGGGAGACAATGTGATGGTCCCCTGCCATTACTAAAGTGTACATCAGGAGGACACTGTTGCAGGGAAAGGTGGTGTCCCATGACTGCTGAACTCCCTTATTAGCCTCAAACACAATTTTGGATCCCTCATAGAATCCCCAACAGGCATCTATGGCATCAGAGATGCAGCAGACACTGACAACAATCACAACAGCCTTTGATAGTTACATCAACAACCTCCACAGCATTAAACACAAGTCCTGCGAGTTACTGCACAATGCTAATACCTATCCTGAGACAACAGTTATTGGCCACAGTCTTGGCAACACATGCAATGCCAGCTTTACCCCTCTCTCCCCCCACAAGTGAAGTGCTGAGTGAATGTTTTCTCACATGCTGTATCCCATTTCCATTCTAGGCATCTGTGTGTCACCAAGATGTGGCCCTGCAGCAAATCCATGGAGTATGGCAGTGTGGTAACACATCCACCATGTCATAGGCAGGGTAAAGTATGTGCACAGTAATCCCCTGTCTGTAACACAGTGATTGGATATGCCTCACAGATTATAGGGCTGAGGGTTGTACATAGGTATATGTTGATTTACATCATCAGTTGTAGAATGGAAAATGTTCTGGTTTGGACACACCTCCGGTTGCTAATAACCACAGCCACAGGGGATATTCATCAACCAAACACACTGGGATTACTATTCACACACACACACACACACACACACACACACACACACACTTGCCAGTACTGAGATCCATAGGTTCATTGCTTCATAGGTGTGTAGTAGGTGAATGGGTCTGAAAGCTCTACAAGGCTATCCCAAGGGAATACCTTAGCATCAGGCCACTTGACAATAGTCCCCAGTGTGGCTCAAGTGTATAGTCACTGGAGTAGTCCCCAGAGGTGGGTATTGTTTTCCCCATCCACTCATCCAGATTTCTATTCATGATGGCCAGTGATGTGCACTGCTTCCCATGTATGTGATTTATATTCCATAACATGGACAGTGTCTGGGTTGTGCACATGTCCCACATGCATGTTCTTTGAAGTGTGGAAGTGTGCTTGAGGTCTCTGGGGCATGTTGTGTGGACAGATTGGAATCTTCTGATGTAGCATTCCTGACCTCGTTTGATGAGACCTGGCTATGTAACTGAGGTAGTGATTGCACCTACATTGACAGTATGATACGGGTATTCATTGGAGTTATTGGCATCTGTCCATACAGGGCATGTGTATAAGGCATAGTATTCCCTTTGTGGATTACTTTGCAGACTCTACAGTTGTTGCAGACGTCTAGTGGGGAACATGGCAAAAGGGCCACTGCACACATTGATTGGGCTACTGAAGGGATGGAACAGGGTGCCATGTCCTTTTACTTGCTGGATAACACACACAGTCAGGAGATGTAACACATCAAAGTACTTTCTGATGTCAGTGGCACTGTTGTGGTCAACAGACATATAGTCCACTGCAATCACACTGTGGGTACCATCTGTGAGACAATATGCAGGGGAACTATAGATACAGTGGTTGTTGCCTAGCCAAGTGTGTTTGTGTATGATTCATGGGTGGAGACTGGTCTCTGAGTATTAGAAGGGTTGCCTATATTGTTCACTAATCTATACTGTCATATAGTCATTGCACAAGGCACTGGACATTTAGGGCTGTGGATTGTCTACACCAACCTCTATGGTGTTTGACAACTGTTGGCCTTGTAATGTGGACATTGGGACATATACTAGGTCCTCAACATAATAATTTAGCAAAACCCACCCCCCAATGGATCCTGTTATTACACAATCACACCAACCTCCACACAGGATACTGATGACAGACACATAAACACACACACACACACACACACACACACACACACACACACACACACACACACTTGCCAATACTGAGTTTCGAACCCCTACCTAGCTATGTATTGCTACTACAGTGTTACACATTCATCACACGCACCACAGAGCTTGTAGGATGGATGTTGTTCCAAGGTACTTCTAAGATGAGGAACATCACCAGCCCTTGTAAATACTGGCATTGGGTGATGTAGTGGGTGAGAGATGCCATAAAATAATTTACCCTACATACACATTTACATTTGCCAGGAGTGAGGTTTAAACCTCTATCCAACTATCTTTTCGGACCATTATGTTACGCATTTACCACATGCACCACTAACCTTACATGGTTTAGGGTTGCCAACAGATACTCCTAAGGTGAATGACATCTGCAGGACTACTAAAGTCAGGCACTGAGATGTGTACTGGGTGTAAATGCAGCCAAAATCTTTGAAGTACGGACATATATATGTAGACATATGTATACACACAAACACATGCCAGGAACGAGATTCAAACCCCTACCTATGTAGATATTGATACTACATTGTTCTGCATTTATCGCACATGCCACGGAACTTACATGTTGGAGAGCTGTGCAAAGTCATCTTTGAAGGTGAGTGACATCAGCAGCAGTGCTAAAGGAGGGGTAAGGGTAGTGTTGTAAGTGTGAATGACCACAAAATCAGGTCCCTACAAGGATACACACACTCTCTCACAAACACTCACATTTACACAGCTGCCAGGATCAGGATTGGAACTCCTACCTAACTAGTTTGCTACACTATAGTATTACACAGTTATCACAAGCACCACAGAGCTTATATATTGCAGAGCTGTGCAAAGGTATCTTTGAAGGTGAGGACATCAGGAGCAGTGTTGAAGGAGGGGTAAGGGATGTTTAGTGAGTGTGAATGGCCTCAACCACATTCATCTAGAAACACACACACACACACACACACACACACACACACACACACACACACACACACACACACACACACACACACACACACAACTTTACATTTGGCAGGACTGAGATTACAACTGCTACATGGATACCTATTTGTACTGTAGTGTTAAACAGTTATCACAAGCACCACTGAGACTATAGGGCTGAGGGCTAACCAAAGGTATTTCTACAGTGAATGACATCAGCACATCATGTGATATAGGCCAATGGGATGTGTAGTGGGTGGGACAGGCCTAATAATAGGATTCTGTCTGTCACTGTCTGTCTTTCTCTTCCCCACATCTGTGTGTGTGTATGTTTGACATACTATATTATGTTGGCCTTAGATATGTGTGAGTATTCCTATCCAATGTGCGTGTGTGTGTGTGTGTGTGTGTGTGTGTGTGTGTGTGTGTGTGAAGTATCAATGGTGTACCATTTGGTGTGTGTGCACAGACAGCTACAAATAACCGATATCTGTAGTCCACTGTGTTATGAGACATGGGCTTCATTTCTCTAAGTGTAGGAGCATGCCCAGTATGATCTTCTATATTGAGTGTGTGCATCCATCCCAGGGAGGGTTGGACTACACTTCAGGGTTTTGTGCGCTACAGCTACACATAGCAAACTGTTTCTGCAGGATATCTACAGATAGGTTGCCAATATAGAGACACAATGTGCTTAACATATGGGGGATACTGTAACTATTGCTGTCTGTGCTCCTTGTGTGACATGTCTGGTTGTTGCATAGATTTACTGACATATGTATTCTTTTACACTGTGATGTGTTATGTCATCAACTACTGACAGTTATCATTCTTTGCTCACAGTTATTTAGCGGGAAATACAAGATGAATGAAGCTGAGACTAATATTCTGAGGCATATAGACTACACATTCTGGCACATACCTGTCATTGTGGAGGGGTAGCTACAGACAATAGACTGCTGGTTCTGTGTAAATGGTCCAGCACCTTGTTAGTATGCTGGCTGGGGATCCCCTCCTTGTGCTTTTCTCATCTGCATGGAATGGACATATCCTCCTGGGGCCATACCTCTCAGCTGTACAGATACACCCAGGTTATCCACAGGCAAGACTCATATATCTGGTCAGTTTACCTTCACATTGTGGTTTACGAGCGGTTTTGTGGCTATTCATTCATGAGTTTGCAGTTGGGAGTAGTATGGGCAGACATTAGAGTTTCAGGCATCACACACTCCATGACATCCATGCTTCTACACACCCACCCTCTGTTATTCTCTCCTCCACCTAACATTATGTAAGCAATATCTCAGAGGTATCCCTATAGTTGGGCCTTTATCCCAGTAATATTTATGGCCTGATCCACAGTCCTTGCAGTAGGACATGGGGAGGCATGCTACTGGCATTTGTCAACATGGCCTTGCATTTGTTTGCTGTTTACTGTGTTAGGTTGTTAGTTGTGACCCCCTGACATTCCGTACACTGGCAACATGGGTGAGGCATGAGCCTTTGCCAAAGGACTGTAGGCCATTTGAGAGTGCTGCAGGCCATCTGTTACTGCATTTCTACATGAGATTGTGGGGAGGCGGGTGCACACCTGCAGACTCTAACATCTGAAATGACTGTACTAGTATTTTGGTTACTCTGTTGGCTTCCATTTCATATTGTATTGTGACCTATCATGCAAACAGGAGGCATATTAGTAGAGTACACATGTTAGATCTTAATGGCATATATTTCAGTTTCAGACTTCTTACCCTTTAGATCTAGAATGCAACTGTCAGACCTGTTATAGTATGTCTCTGTAGATCTGGTGGGGGCCTGTTCACCATTGCCATAATTTGGGGGCCTTATCCAGGCCTTTCTTCATGGTCACATACACCTGTCCTGCCGGGTGAGGCTGGTGGTGGGTATGTGACCCTCATAGGCATCCATGTGTGTGACCTATTGACACCCACAGTTCTTTGGGCCATCACATGTACTGCAGTGGGGATTGTCACCTTGTGTAGTGCTGCCTAGTATGTTGACACCAGTATTTGTTGTGAATTTCCTGCTGTCCCATATAGCTGTCTGCTGCTATCCCATTCAGCCACCCAATTCCTTTGCATGCTTGCATCCATATCATACATACAAGTATGAGAACATACTACTCCATTCAGTAATTAATAGGAAGAGTGACTTACCTTGTTGCTGGGCCAGTACTGAGGATAGTGCTGGAGGGCTGACTATGTTGGATGCACATAGTACACTCCCTATACATGGTAAAGCTCAGGTAGTGTCATGTTTGGCATCCCTTTTACTGTACATGCAAGTTGAAGAGAGGTATTAGTCCCTGGGTCCCTACAGTGTCAGTGTGTGTGCTATGCATTGTCTCTTTGCCAAGGCCTGGGCATACTGTGCATGCCTCCTTCTGCCTACAGGGGGAGGCTCAGGATGTTCCCCCTCCAAGTCACTCTGTGCCTGTGCTGGCCTTGGCAATGGTGGGGTGCTATGTAGCCCTGCCCCATGCTGTTCCTGCTGCAGCTGTTTCCACAGGATCATATTATGTAGCATGGCACATACTATGAACATTTGTGTACATGTAGCTGGAGAGTACTGCAAGGCTCCACCGGATATGTCAAGGCAGCGGAACCGTGACTTGAGCATCCCAAACACATGCTCTACAATGATCCTGGTTTATGCGTGTGCCTCACTATGGTGTTCTTGTTCAGGTGTGTGTACGTTTCTGATGGGTGTCATCAGCCATGGCATCCCCCACTAGATGGCCATATGGGATGTCCCCCCTGGCAAATGCCTGATACAGCTGTGAGCAATGCCAGATGTGGGAGTCATGATAGCTTCCAGGGCTGCCAGCACACACATTCATAATAATGCCTTGGGCATCACACATGACCTGGAAATTGATGGAGGGGAAGCCCTTGCGGTTTATGTAGACCCTGCCCCGCTCGCCGGGTGGTGCTTTAATGTGGATGTGCGTGCAGTCTATAGCACCAACTACCTCAAGGTATTCTGCTATACAGTGGAAGAGACACATATGTCTGGAAAGAGCCTCACAGGTAGTGGGGAAATATATGTGCTCATTAGCATGTTGTGTCATGGCATCCAGGAACTGGTGGAGTACCCTGGATGCTGATGCCTGTGAGACCCCCATGATATCCCCAGTTGGTCTTTGGAAGGTACCTGTGGCTAGTATTCTTAAGTCTAGATGTACCTTAGTATCCACTGCAATGGGTTCTCTTCTATTAGTTCTGTGTGTGAGGCATAGCTGGCACAGCTCAATGATTTGCTGTAGAATGTCCCTGTCCACCCTATAGTGCTCCACTATCTCCAGCTCATGTAGGCCCTGCAAGGTTACCCTGGGTCTGTACACTCTTCTCCTCTTCCGCACTGTGAGTTGGTTGTCAGCATTCTCCTCCTCACCACTCTGGGTCTCTAGCACATATTGATGAAGTAAAGCAGCAGCAGCCTCTAACATTTTTAGCTAGTTTTGCCAGTTAAAAATCCCCAGTCTGTGTACACCGGTGGTGTAGAGTTTGTGGAAAAAACTAGTCTGTTTGGTGTTTGCATAGTTTAAATTAGTGTGTTGGGCTGCTGCATGTGTAATTGGCTGATTCTGATACATTCGCTAGCTATGCTAGTTTTCCTTGCTTGCCTTCCTAGTGCTATTTCCCCTTCCCAGTTCCTCTCTATTTAAGCCCCGAGGCATGCCGCTCATACCCAGTGCTGAAATGGAAACAGTGCTGCTATTTCCTCTTTTTTTTTTTGTTTAAATCCTGGTGCGTGGCATGCACACCCATTTAGGCTATATAAACAGTGTTGAGGCACATCTGACACACTCCCTTCCTTAGCTGTGCTTAGCTAAGTAAACACGGGCCACACAGCTCCAATGAGCTTACAGCAAGCATGACACACCCCCTTATGAAGTAATTCAGCTCTTACACTTGCACTGTTGTATTGCTGCACCTACACGATTAGGTACAAGCTGACACTTCGAAGAAATCTGTGATCCAGTATAACTCCCCTCATTTGCATACCCCAGTGTGTAGGTCATATGTTACTGCACTAACACGGACCCTTTCCCCTTGACAACAAGTGGCCCCTGGTATTGTTTACATTCTGCATGCCATTGACTACAATGGCAAAATGCAGAATTAACTTAAAAATTGACTTTTCTCTCTCTCTCTCTTTTTTTTTTTGGCATGATCCCATTTGTGCGCCACTGCCCTAAACTTAAATGTCTGAGATTGGCCAAAAAAAAAAGTTTAATTTAAAAAAAAAAAAAAACTGTTTTTAATGCCAATGGGGTTATACTTGGCCATTGGCATGTGCATTAAACATAATACATGTTTTTACACGAGCTGTCACCGTTTTGTCAGATGCAGAAATGTTTTCAGTTACTAGCCGAATACATTTCTGCACTGACACTGTTCTAGCACGGAGACCTGGCAGCTTGGTGGATCGCAAAATCACCTCATTTGCATGGTTTTCACCAGCAAATGAGGTGATTTGCATATTTGCCGGTTTTCCGTGCTAGAACAGTGTAGGACCACTCATGCGTGTGAAAATGGCACTTTCCTGGATCGCTCGGTGGCCATTTTCCATGCAGGAACTCCTACATTGTTCCTGCATGGAAAATCGGCCTTCGTGAATCCCTGGGATAGACCTCCTCAGATTATAGAGAAAACTTTGACATCACAGGACCTAGTAATAAAACAGAACTTATTAAATGTTTGCATTATCAACCTAAGTGTATCCAAAGGCTGCTTGTCTCTGGCATGTCTATCATTTCGTAGTATTGATAACCTGCTTCAAATGAAAGACTTAGGTGGCTGTCTCATGCAAAACTTCACAGCTGCATCTTACAACGTTCCAGAAATGCATGCAGACACACGTACATCCCATAAGAACGAATCAGAAAAACTGAAAGAAAAAGACCATCCTTGTCACTTGCAACTTCCAATTTGAAGTGAAACGTCACAGTTGGAGTCTGATATAATTTTGTGATGACCAAGGCAAGTCAGACATGAAAGCAATGGAAATGCAGGAAAACACACTATTTGTGCAGCACAGTCAAAGAATGAATGTGCACATCTGGTACTACAAAAGTACAGCATTCAGCAGCTCCCAGCAGTGAGACCTCCCAGCTTTTCAATCAACCCTACAGGCTCATGCAGCAAAACAGCTCATAAACAAATGGTGTGCATACAAAATCAATATGTCATTTTAGATGTTTTGTGTAAAGCCATTGTACCATACCTTTTATGTTTCATTCTGAACTAACATTATCAAAATGCGATACAAGAGAAACAACTTTTCCAGACGTGAAGCCCCTTCAGACAGCCCATCCCACATAGAATTTGTGTTCACAAAGTAAACATGTATTTTCTTAGAGTTACTTGCTGGCTTGTTTCATTCTGGTCCTGAGATAAGGGGGTGGGGATTTCTTACAACTTTTCCTAATTTTCTGTCTTTTGTTATCCAGTTTATTAATACAGATGTTCAGTCAAAAAGTTTATTCCAAAATTTACTGTTACATTTAGGGAAGACAAGTACTGACTTCTGTAAATACCTGTTCAGGCGTTCGTAAATGTCAGAGGTGAATGTGACAGCCCTCTCAACTTGGTTCATTTGCAGGGGATTGCTGGGAATTTTACATAGGTCTTCTGGGAATTTTACATAGGTCTTCTGGGAATTTTACATAGGTCTTCTACAAGCTAAAGTAGGATTGCCCTGGTGAAGTCCCTAAAGATGATCTCATTTTATGGTGAGATGGTACTACTTGGCCTGAAAAAGAAAATGAGTGACTTGTAGTCAGATTTAACTAGAGGGTTGAAGGGATGCAGGGCAGTATACAGGCAAGGACTAGGTTAGTAAGGACCAGGTATAGGATGTCAGAGCCTCTAGTGGCTAGTTTTACAGTTTACTCCAGGGCACTTGCATTAACAAAGTTCAGGAAACACTGAGCATGTCCATTTTTAGAGATGTAAGTATTGTCAACTGATGCTTGGCTAATTGAAATCCCAAAGTAAGAAGGTATTTGGTTTAACATTTTACACCCAATGATAAGGTAATTTCAGTGATCTATGTGGGACACTGATGTTGAGGATCCATACTTAGGAAGGAGGTAATAGCTGGATTTGTTAAATTGTGATTAGGATCTCCAGGAGCTCCAAATTAGGCTAAAAGGTAATTTGACAGAAAGTGATAGCATGCAGACACTCACCCACAGTTGCCGAAGGGCCTGAAGGAACAGTATGTTCTAAACTCTGGTATAGAGGGACTGCTGCTACTGCACTGAAGCCATGTCTCACTACGTACACAGATACACATAGTTTAGTTAAATGGACCGAACAACTGCAACAATCTCTGTCTCTTCTGCCATCATTTCTCACAGTAAAGACAGATCTCACCTCAGGAATAAAAGTGCATTTTCACTTTGATAAAATGGATATATCTTTCAAATCACTTATTATACAAAAGAATTTGTACTTGGGTTAACATTAAATCTGGCAATTTGGGGAGTTATTAGGGAAGATAGAAAGTACTCCAGAGGTTATAGCTAGTGAGTGGGATAAAATGAAAAGTAGAGTTTAAAAACAGGGTAGAGATAAAAGAAAAAGTGATCTGGTTAAGAAGTAACAAGAATTATTTAGAGGGACTGACAGATTTTAAAGTATTGCATAATAAGGGGAATCTCACACAACAAAAAGAGGATCAACTGCAGAATGCTAAGCAGAAACTAAGGGATGACATCAATAATATGCATGAGTTTACAAAGATTGATGTTAACCAACTGTTTTTTGATAACAAATCCAGAGTACAAAAACTTTTAGCACAACAACATAGACAACATAAAGTAGAAAGGGTTGCTGCCAAGCTTAGGTAGCCTATAACAAGAAAAATAACCAGCAAACCTGTAGAGGTATTAGAGACATTTCAGAAATTTGATGAAAATTTGTATAAAACAGACAAATGGGAAAATCAAGAAAAAGCACAAATAGAAATATTTATGGAAGACTTAAGCCTCATCTACCTCCAACCTTGACATATTTAAGAATTAGCAGTTAAGACAGGAGGAGATGGGATAAAAATGGTGATGTATAACTACTCTGCAGGAAAGTCTTCAGGAATAGAAAGTACTCCAGAAATTATAGCTAGTGAGTGGGATAAATTTCATTCCAGCAGAGTGGAGAACTGCCATCGTCATCCCCTTGCACAAAGGTGGTGCCACTACTGACCATGGAAACTATCGCCCCATTAGCTTGACAAATCTGATCTGTAAAGCCATGGAGCATATTATTATGGAGCTCATAAAGAAAGACATTGGTAATCTCCAACCACCTGATCCCACCCATTTCAGATTCGTCAAGGGCAGATCGTGCCTGTTAAACTTGATAGACTTTTTTGAGACTGTCACCAAGACCCTGGATGAGGGAAAGTCAGTGCATACACCTTACCTTGACCTGGCCAAGGCCTTTGACACAATCGCCCACTCAGGTATCATCGAAAAGCTAACACAACTTGGCATAAATTCCTATCTCATCAGGTGGGTGGCCAACTGACTCACTGACAGGACCTTCGAAGTCAAAATACGTGTCTCCACCTTCGATAGCAGACCTGTCACTAGTGGAGTTCCCCAAGAATCTGTGCTGGGACCCCTGTTTGGTATCTACTTCTCAGAGGTCCAGGCAAAGACAAAAGGCCTGTGGCTGACCAAGTTTGTGGATGACTGTAAGTTGGGTGCTGTCATTGATTCCCCAAATGATGTTAACATACTGCAAGAGTCTCACAGCAACTAATGACAGGTGCCAAAGTCATGGCCTCAAGCTAGATTAAAAAAAAAATGTATCATTATACCATTCAGCAAAAACATGGCCCCTGCTGATTACCACATCAACGGCAACCCCATAAGCACACAACCTGTGGTGAGAGACCTGAGCACTCAGGTTGATAGCAGCCTCACATTCAACCATCATGTAGCGGCAGTAGTCAGAAAAGCATGGTTACTTGGTTCATCTCATAAGTAAAGGGACTGCATCCGTAAAAAAGGAGGTTATCACCTCTCTATACTCCTCCCTCATTAGACCAATAATTAAGTATAACGCCCTGTTTGGTATGTAGCTCTCAAAACATCTGCACCAACTGGAAAGGCCACTGAAATACCTCACAAACAGAATCCATAGCTTCCAACACCTGTCGTATGTGGACAGGCTAAATCACTATCACTCTATTCAGTATCGTACAGATTGCTCAGGGGTGATCTGTGTCTCACCTACAAGGCAATCTAGGACCCTGCCCTACTAAAGATGCTCCATTTCCATAAGTCTAACTCCTCACACATTACCTGCTCGAAAGGCCTGAATCTAATATGTGACATCAACAAAACCAGCTGGAGAGACAGGTTTGTCTCCCAGATGCTGCCCCTTCTCTGGAACAGACTTTCCATACATGTCAAACAGAGCACCTCGCTGACCCTCTTCAAGCGCAACCTTGATGAATGGATGGGAAAGCACAAATTTGTCCCAGGGATTCCCATCTGTGTCCCTCATTGACAGGGGTGACAGGTGCTGACTGATGTTTCTTTTGGGGATAAACTCTTGGCTAGACTTGTAACGGCCTCAGGGCCATTAGCCTAGTAACCTCCTATGATCCTGTAATAGATGGTATTCTGGTAGAAGTCTGGAAGCTAGGAGGGAAGAAAGTGACAAAGGAAGGGAAGCACCGACATCCTAGAGAAAAGATGCGGCGGCTGTAATACCTAACAACAACAATCTATCCGATCCAGCTTCATATAGGCCCTTTTCAATTTTAAACCATGATTAAAAAATGTTTATGTCTATAATGGCTAAAAGAATAGCAAGGGTGTTGCCATAACTGACAGATATAAATCAGTGTGGTTTTGTGGAGGGGAGGCAAACATTTGACAACATTAACAGAACTATGATGATCCAGGGGAAAGCAGAATGTAAGAAAATACCTCTGTTGTTGGAGGGTCTTCATGCAGAAAAAGCATTCGACAGAATAAGCTTGGATTTTATTAGGAGGGCAATGGAAACATTTGAATTTCTTGATACAATTATAAAGTTAATTAGGAGGATATATGAGGGATCAGAGACAAAAATCAAAGTGGGAGGGTTCCTCTCTAATTAGTTTTGTCTAAACAGAGTATCCAGGCAGATGTGTCGTCTTTCCCTTTTGTTATTTGCATTATAATTAGAACCTTTAGCAATTTTAGAAAATAGGAGACTCAGAAATTCAAGAATATAACCGGTATATTATTCAAGAAAAGTTGGTTTTATTTGCAGATATTATTTTTTACCTGTTGGAACTAGTAAAGGACATCTCAGTGTTGTGAAACATTCTGAGACAGTTCTCTTTTTTTTTTTCAGGATGTAAAATTATTGAGGATAAAACAAAGGCTATAGCTGTAAAGTCTGTATCCACACATTTATTTATTTTTTATTTTGATTTATTTAACATTTGTTAACCGGGAAAGTCCGACTTGGAACAAAGACAATTTTCAGTGGAGGCCCGGGGAGAAATGATCCAGATGCTTGTCTTTGTAACGTCTTTGTAATGTGGGAGGAAACCCATATGAATGCAGGAAGGACATTCAGACTACACACAGAAGGCACCCCCAGCCAAGAATCGAACCGGAGAACCTCTTGCTGTGAGGAGACAATGCTACCGCTGCACCACTGCGCCGTTCAAATGAATTGGTTCAGCAATACCCATATTTATGAGGACATGATAAAATGAAGTATTTTCGAGTGTGGGTTAAAAAGGATTCTGTTATGGCAGCTAAGGATATGTGGGAAGATAATACAAAAACTGAGAACCTGAAAGCTCTTGCATATGGACATAAATATCAAGATACAAGCAGTAAAATGTTTTCAGTCCATTTACATTTATACACAGGTCATACATATTTTTATCAACCAGAAGAGAAGTTGTGGATAGTAATTAATAAAGAGTTGAAGGACTTCATCTGGGAGGAGAAGTGGACAAGAGTCAAGAGGGATAAGTTGATCCTTTCAATAGAGCAAGTTTATGATTACCTGATTTAAAGGGATATTTTTGAGCTAAACAGTGAAGATCGCTATACAGAGCACAAGTAGTAAGATACAGTTCAAAGTGGAAAGGGATGATGACGAAGCAAGGGAGTAATTTAAGAAATAAAGAAAGAGTGGGATTCTGAATGCAAATGCTTAAGGAGAATAACAACAGTCGTACAGAATATTATGTTAATGGCAGAAGGACTGTATACTGGAAGGCATAATAACGTGGTAAGTCTATTGCACTGGGATTGTGCAAACATAATACTGAAGTAGCTGAAAAACACTGGAAACATGAGCCACAAAACATCATAGAAAATGATGAAATTTACATCATATGGGATCATCCACTACCAACAGTTAAAAAATGCATGCAAGAAAACCAGATATAGTGGTCCATGAAAAGAAGACAAAAGTAGCATTGATCATTGAAATCGCCACACCCAGTGACTATAGTGTCTTGCGTACAGAGAGACACAAAATCATAAAATATCAGGATTTGCAAGCAGAAACAAGAGCAATGTGGAAGAAAGATACCCAGACAGTTCCAATAGTAGTAGGAGCAACAGGTCTTATAAAACAGAATCTACAATCATATTCAGATATGTTACCGATACATGTAACTCTGTACGAATTGCAGAAGGAGTCATTACTGGACACACTGCGGGTGCTGCAAAGAGCACTTCTGACTGACATCAAAGACTGAAACAATATTCATTTCATGAACATTAATCATACTTTGACTTAGGAATGGAGTCCATTCCCATCATGGTGTTAGAAAACCCAAAAGACTTGGAGAAATTAAAAAAGCAAAAATATTATGTTCATAAACTAGCAGAAAGTACACTAAGAACTAAGCCAAAAGGGGAATGGAGACAGGAGATACGTTAGGGATGACTGCAATTAGGGGTATAAGGAACAGACAAGAGGGGGCTGGAATTTACTGGAGGAAGCTTGCAAAGGAATCAATGTACCAGGAACAAATAATTAAAGTGGGGAAATGTAATAGAATGGGAAGAGGCCAAGAAGACATTTGGACTGCAGGCTACAGACTGCCTTCCCTATCAGGGATTGATAACATGCAAAGAAAAAGTGATAGGAGAAGCCCAACTGAAAGGTCTGCACTGGTTGAGTTTTTAGATGAATATAGAACAGAAGCTGCTGTTAAACAAGGGAAAATGAGTAGGGCATATAAAATATTACACAATAACTATAGGAATCAGAGGAGGTCAGAAAGGATTGGGAAGACAGATTAGATAATGAATTCACGAGGAAACAATGGGAGAACATACGCATGGCCGCCAAAATGCAACAAAATCTGCAGGATTTAGAAGTTTTGCCTGGAAGTGTTTGCATAGGTGCGTTTATACCCTAAGCAGACTCCTAAGAATTTTTCTTCAGGCAGATGGCAAATGTTGGAGGTGTAATGGAGAAGAAAGAGGTACCTGGGAGCTTATGTTCTCTGAGTGTAATGAGTTGGCAGACTTTAAAAATTCCTTACAGAATACTCTGTCAGGAGTACTGGGCAAGCAAATGAATGTAACTAAGGAAATTATTTTTTGAGCTGGGATACAGGTTCCGAATTGCCTAGACATAGTAATGCCTTATTAAGTTAAATTCTGGTGGCTGCCAAAAATCAATTACTAGAAAATGGAAATCAATGTCTAAACCAACCATACTTGAAGTACTAAATATTGTAATACGAATAAAAGAACAGGATATGGAATCTTTAGAAAAGAGTATAACATAGACAATAGGTTCATAGGTAGGTACTAGGCTATCTGCCCGAAGGCATTTATAAGCCTAGCCAGAATGTGTCGGCTATTGCGGCCCCCTTAGGATTAGTTCCCTGTGCCTCTGTCCAGCAAAGCCACTGAAGTGATCCCCGGGGTAAATTTTCTGTTTCCCATACACTCGTCAAGGTTTCTCTTGAAGAGTGTTAGCAAGAAGCTCTGCCTATTGTAGATTGGAATCTTGTTCCAAAGCATGGGAAGTCTCTGGGACAGGAATCTATCCCTCCAGCACGTCCTATTTATTGTTGTGGTGAGGTTTAGATCCCTAGAGCATGTGGCTCGAGAGGATAAGGTTTTCTTTAGGTGGAGCATGTCCATCAATTCTGGGTTGGACATGGCCTTGTATGTCAGGCAGAGATCACCTCTGAGTAGGCGGTATGCAACTGAGTACAGCTGGAGTTTCTTCAGTCGAGCTGCATACGGCATCTGTTTGAGGCCAGTGATCCTCTTGGTGAGGTACTTCTGAGGTCTTTCCAGCTGTTGCAGGTGTCTTGTAAGGTACATCCCAAATGGGGCGTTGTACTCTATGATGGGTCTGATGAGTGATAAGTAGAGGGGCACAATGACCTCTTTTGATCTGAATGCGACCCCTTTTTAATTAGGTGAACCACATAGAAGGATTTTCTAACCACTTTGGCAATGTGATTATCAAAGGAGAGATTACTATCTACTTGGGTCCCCAGATCCCTTATTACGTTTTCCGTATTTAAGCGACTACCACCTATGTGGTAGTTTGTGGGTACTTTGTTTTTTCCAAAGGGGATTACTATGCACTTTTTGGCATTTAGCTTGAGGCCATGATTTTGACACCAGATATCCATCTCACTAAGACCCTTTTGGAGGATGTCTGTGTCAGCCGGTGAGTCAATTATAGCCCCTAGTTTGCAGTTGTCTGCAAACTTGGTCAGCCATAGTCCTCCTGTACTTGCCTGTACCTCTGAGAAGTATATGCCGAACAGGAGGGGTCCCAGGACTGAGCCTTGGGGAACGACACTTGTAACCAGTTTAGAGTCGGACCTAGCTCCCACAACTCTCACCATGTGGGTTCTGTCCATGAGCCAGTTGGCAACCCATCTTGTGACGTAGGGGTTTATGTTCAGGCTGGTGAGCTTGTCTATAATACCAGAATGGGAAATGGTGTTGAAGGCCTTTGCGAGGTCTAGGTAGGCTGTGTGTACCACCTTTCCCTCGTCTATAGCCTTGGTAACTGTCTCAAAGAAGTCCACCAGGTTTAGGAGGCATGATCTGCCCTTAACAAAGCCAAACTGGGTAGGGTCCAGTGTTTGGAGGTTCCCAATGTCTCTGTTAATGAGTTCCATGATGATGCGCTCCATAGCCTTGCAGACCAAGCTAGTCAGGCTTACAGAGCAATAGTTCCTGGGGTCTGTTGTGGCTCCACCTTTGTGGAGTGGAATAACCGTTGCTGTGCGCCACTCTATGGATACATAGCCTGTGGAGAGGTTGAGTTCAAACAGTGTGTTTAGGTGAGAGGTTAGTTCGTCTTTGAGCTTGTGTAGGATGCAGCCTGGGACACCATCCGGTCCCACTGATGCTGTGTTTTTGGCTTTGGAGAGGGCTGTTTTAACCCGAGTGTCTGTGATTTCAGGGACTCTACATTCCTCTGGTATGGTTATGGGCCCTAATGGGGGTGAGAGGGGGGTGAAGTTTGCACTGAACCTGTCTGCCAGGATGTTGGCGATATCAGTCGGTTCAGTGTATTTTGTGCCATTCTGCACTAACTCCAAGCAGATCTGAACACTAACACTTAGATTCTTGACATAGCTAAAGGATGCCTTGTGGTTATCTTTGGAGTCCTTGGCAATTTTTCTTTCGAAGCTCGCCTTGGATGATTTTATGAGGGATCGTAGTTTCTTGCTGATACTGATCAGGGATGTCTTCCCTTCTTGAGATTTTACTCTTTTCTGTACTAGTTTCCTCCTTCTATTGTATAGCTTGTTTATGGCAGGGGTCCACCAGACTGGTTTCTTTTTCTTGGAGGAGTGAGTCTTGGTTTTGCTTAGGATAGCACGATCCATGCATTCTTGTAGGTGCCCATAGAATGCATTAGTAAAGGATTTTGCAGCTTGGACAGTGTTATCATTTAGCATGGGGGCTTTGAAACTTTCCACCTTGGTCTTAAGTAATGTGAAGTTTGCTTTTGAAAAGTTTTTCACAGTGGTTTCCTTGTCCAGGGGTGGGGCCGGAATGTGGATATCCAAAGTGATTTGTTTATGGTCAAATCTAACCAGCGAGGGGTTGACCTCCGGTGTGGAACACCGGTTGCCCATGTTGGTGATGACCAGGTCCAATATGTTGTCACCTCTCATGGGAGTGTTGACCAATTGATCCAGGGTGTTTGAGTTTATAAATTCTAGGAAATGTTGGACAAGGGAGTTAGTACTTGAGTAGTTCTCCCAATTAATGTTTGGGTAATTGAAATCACCCAATATTAGGGTGTTTGGTAGGACCTTTATGTTCCCAGTGTTTCCAGAAATGCGGAATGGGGGTCCTGGGACATGGTGGGTGATCTGTAGCAAGCTACAATTTGAATTGCAGTTTTGCCCATTGTTAGTTGCACGTGGATGATCTCTGAAGCATCGTGCTGTGCCACTAACCTGGAGGTGTGGGTATCCTTGATGAATATGGATACGCCCCCACCTTTTGTATTTTGATCCAGGTTCTGTGGCCGAAATGTATGGTATGAATTGTGGCCTGGTAGTGCCAGGGTGCTCTCTGGAGCCTTAAACCAGATTTCTGTTACTGCACATATATTGATTTTCTCCATACTGAGGAGTGCCTCAAGTTCATGCATTTTGAGGTTTAGACTTCTGGCATTGAGTAGCATTACCCTCAGTTTTTTGTTACTTGTGCTATTTATGGTGGTGGGTTTGTCTTTTGAGCCTTGCCTAAAAAGCACTATGGGGGTGTCAAGAGACTTGGCCAGTATTCGAAAGCCTAAGGGTGACAGGTGCAAGCCGTCTCTAGCGAAGCAGAGTGGCTTGTCGAGCATGTCATCCCAGGCAGACAGACACTGGATCCCCTTTGAAAGACACCAGAAACTTAGCCAATTGTTGAAATTGATAATTTTTTTCTTTATACCGTGGTATCATTCTTGGTGAGGGCAGGATGCTACTCAGGGTCAGGGTCATACCGGCCTGGGCTATGTGATCAGAGAGCTCTTCCCATGTCTCTTTTCATGTAGTCCAGGGAGGTACAGGTCAGGTCATTCACATCAACATGGACAATGACAGAGTCGTATTTGTACTTGTTCTGGAGTGACCTGAGTGCTTGTGTTATGTGGCAGATCCTGGCACCAGACAGGCAGCTAACAGTAACGTTCTCCTTATTCAGCCTAGTGAGTGGGACATCAGTGTGCCTGACTATAGAGTCGCCTATTACTAGTGTGTTGGGTATGTTATTTTGCCTTAAGGGCTGTGATTGCGTGGAACACTGGTTTTGTGAAGTATGTGTTTCATGGTTTGTGTTGGGGGGTGTAGGTTGCTTGGATGTCTGCTTTGGAGGTCTCTGTTGCTTTTGCAGATTTTTATTTAGAGCCCCAGAGTATGTTTTCGTGTATTTATGTGTGTTTTTTGCCGGTGCTGGTTTAATGGGTCTATGTAAGACTGGTGGTGTGATGCAAGTATTTCCCTTCTCCTCTTAACTGTCTGATCCAGTCTTGGGTTGAGAGAGCTTAGCCTCCAGTTTGGCTGTATAACTGCATCTCTCGCATTTATTAGTGTTTGGTGGTAGGAGGAGAGGGTTGTCTGTGTACATGAGAAAGTTGTAACATTGCCTCAAAATGCCCAGATTCACCAGTTGGATTGGAGAGTATACCTGAAACTGGCCTTTGGACATGCCTGGATAGGTACAGTGAACTGTTTTACTGAATGGCTGGTAAAGTCGAATAGAGAGCCTTGTCCTTCTGTACAGTATAGGGGGGTCTAGTGCCAGGGTTTATAAGTGCTTGCTATGAGTTTTGAGCAAGTGCCAGGCTGAGAAATTAATGGCTTGAGTGCTTAAGTTGAAAGTTGGTCTAGTTCCAAGGGAAAAATTGAAGAGGAGACTTTGTGGAGCCAGGAATAGTTATACCCTAGCTAAATGGTGCTGCCTGTGCGCAAAACCGGGCAAATGTGTTTTTATAGCAGGGAAATGAAAGAGATAGAAATTAGTCCAAAATGGCAAATAAGTTACTAATTTCCGGGCTGAAACCAGTCCTCCAGGGAGAGATAGGCTGCTCAAAGCTCCCCTCTCTCACAGGTGAACAAAGAAACTTCCTTCTATCCAAGTAAGGTATGGGCAAACACAGAGATTTGTAACACAGCCCTGAATTCAGCACTAACCTGAAAACTGGACTATACTAGCTTAGAAATGTGGGAAACAAGTATATTTTTTTTTCAGAAAATAAAGCAGATACAATCAACAAAACACTTTAAATGCACAGAAAAGGATACTTATTGTTATATATCTCATATCAGAGTTGTAGTCAATGCCCCTAGTAATAAAGTAAGAAGAAACACAAATACAGTAAAAACAGATGAATAAAGTGTATTTTTTATATGTATATAAAACAACAGAAAACGAACAAACTGATTTAAACAAGTTACCCAAATAACCAGAAAAAAGCTCAAAACTGAGCCCTGTTCAAGCACTCTTCAATCAGACAAGTTCTAACTGCCCACTCCTGCTACTAGGGTGCAGGGGAACCTTCTCCAAAAAAAGATGGCCTGGATCAGTGCTCAAGTTATACAAACAAAGCTAGGTTCAGCAGGCCTGAATCTGGTCTATGCTACAGCAACAAGTTGCATCAATTTCAGAAAGAAACAGTTCAAATAAGCAGGCACAATAAGCCTGCGACCAGAAATTCCCAGCTCAGAAGGGCAGAATCCAGCATCTCCTCCCACATGAGTGCAGACCACAAACCTTCTTAATGTAAAATAACTGGCCTGAAGCCCAAGTGCTTAAACCAGGTAAGGTAGGATAATTACTTAATTATGTGCCTGTCTCATTTAAGATAGTTTTAAGGAAACAAAGGTTATATAAGTTAGATCAAAAAAGCCAATGGAGGGGGGCTTTATTTTAGCTCTAGTTAATGGCCTTACCAGTCTTGGAAAAAAACAAGAGTATTCAAAATATATTTGAGGAAATCTATACCCTGGGTTGCCGCTTTACATTAAAAAAAACATTTTGATTAGAGGAACCTATATCTGAGGGAAGGGCTCGTCTCAAGGATATACTTGCGATTATCACAGGGCTAGGTAAAGAAGTAGAATGTTTTTATCACAGGGCTAGGTAAAGAAGTAGAATGTTTCTTCAAGTGTTGCTCTTACTTGATTAAGGAGATGCTGGTAGATGACAATGGGTGTTGGAGTGAAAGATTATCTGTGAGGTAGCAAGACTACGTCATTCAGTGTATATTTTTTCTCTGATATGATATAACATGAGTTATGCAATATGAGTAGGAAGCTGGTATTTCAAGAAGAGGTGGCTATATATATATATATATATATATATATATATATATATATATATATATATACATATACATATATATATATATATATATATATATATAAGATTGGATTACAGTAGGTAAACACAGTTAGATCTAGGGAGGTTCTAGGATGTCTCATATTTTTAGATTAAGCATATATGTCGCATAATTATATATTAAGCCAGTGAGCTTAGTGGGTATTAACAACAGTGGTATATGGGACTTCTCAGCTGACATATTATTTAGTTAAGTTTTGGTTAAGATCAAGATTAGATAAAATTTATATAACAGACCATGCATATTTTGCATGGGAATTCTGTTCACATCCTATACTGATTTCAAATCTTCTCTCATTAGAAGGTTGCACTCTGTCTGAAGATGTACTGACACTTTTCTTGTTACTAACAAACGGAAACTAAACTGACAAAAAAACTAAAAAGAAAGCAAACAGCAATTCAGAACACTTCATTGGACAACTTAGAACCAACTAACTGAGCACTTTCACCTTCAAGTAAAACAAAACTTCTTCAGTTATGGGTAACACTTTCTGAAAGATTTAAATACATTAAAATGTTCCTAACCAACCAATCATTTAGTCCAGCTCATAAGCCATACGGCCACATTAAAGATACAGACACTCATTCAGCATTACACCATTAAAACACTGGAAATATACAGAATATCTACTATTGTTCCACTGTTAACCAACTTTAAAATCAAGAAGTATGAATGCCTTCCTAAATTGTATTAAAATTATAAAAAATCATAAAAGAAATGTTAACAAAACATACTGTAAATATGTTGTATATTGCATATAAAACATAATGCAATCTGAGGGTCATGCTGCTCAATGCTAGAAGTCTAAGTCTCAAAATGCACTCACTCAAAGCACTCCTTAAAATGGAGAACATTGACATTTGTGCTGTAACAAAGACCTGGTTCAATGCAGCAGAAAGCACCCCTGCACTTACCAGGCTATAACTCATTCCGCACCTTTTGGCCCCAGAACTTGGACCGAAGCTCCAAAGGCAGCGGTGTTTCCATATTCATAAAGGATGTGCACACCTCTAGACTGGTGGCCCAACATAATGCATCAGAGATACTTCAGGTGCAGCTAACACTGGGTAAGACAACAATTCAGGTCGTAGCCTGCTATAGGTCCCCAACCATGTCCCAAGACTCAAACTCCACATTCCTAAGCATCCTGGAGAATATTAGGGTCCAATCTAACACTCTCATACTGGGCAACTTCAACTACCCCTCCATTAACTGGGAAAACTCCTCATGTACCAATACACTTGCCCAACGTTTCCTGGAATTCATTAATTCCAATGCCCTGGACCAGCTCGTTCTTACCCCCACTAGAGGTACCAACATCATTGACCTAGTCATTACTAACATGGGCAACTATTGCTCTACACCAACAGTCAACTCCTCCCTGGTTAGATCTGACCACAAACTAATCACCTTGGAAATCCGCATCCTTCCCACCCCCACCTCCCGCAAAGGTAACCACCATGAAAAACTTCTCCAAAGCTAACTTTGGGCTCCTAAAAACAGAGGTGGCTAACTTCCCGGCACCCATGCAACTGAAGAATAGTTGCATGACCGCCGAATCATACACCAGTGCACTGTACGAACACGTACACAAATGCATGGATCTCGCCATACCCAACAGAACCAAGACACTTTACTCCAAAAAAAGGAAGCCGATCTGGTTGTCCCCTTCCATAAACAAACTCTACAACAGAAGGAGGAAACTGATGTGGAATAAGGTAAAGTCCCAAGAATGGAAAAACTCCCTTATCAGCCTCAGCAAAAAGTTGAGATCCCTCATCAAATCCTCTAAAGCTAGCTATGAAAACAGAATTGCAGCAGATAGTAAAGACAACCACAAGGACCTGCAAATGAGGGTTTTTTTATTTTTGTTGGTTAAAGCCATCTATAGTTATGTAAAGAATCTCCATGGCAATACCCAGATTTGCTCTGAGCTACTGCACAATGGTACCTCCAATACTGAGCCAGCAGATATTGTCAATATACTGCCCGACAGATTCAGTTCCAACTTTACTCCTCTCTCCCCACCCAAAGGACCAATCACAATACCAGTAGATTGCCAGGCACCTAGTATTACTACTGCACAGGTTAAAACAGCACTGTCCAAGGCCAAGAATACAGCTTCTATGGGACCTGACAATATCCCTGGCTGTGTTCTACATGAACTACAGAGTAAACTGGCATCTCACCTGTGTGCCCTGTTCAATCACAGCCTCACCTCAGGCTTTGTCCCTACCGAATGGCGCACTGCTACAATCATCCCTCTCCACAAAGGAGGAGCGACTACAGACTCTGGGAACTATTGCCTCATTAGCCTGATGAGTCTGATATGCAAAGCTATGGAACGCATGATCATGGACCTAATAAACGAGGATATAGGGAATCTCCAAACTCTGGATCCCACACAGTCTGGCTTTGTGAAGGGTATATCATGCCTGCTCAACTTGGTCGACTTCTTTGAGTCAGTCACAAGAGCTGTGGATGAAGGCAAGTTGGTTCATACAGCCTACCATTGATCTGGCCAAGACCTTTGATACCATTCCCCACTCAGGAATCATAGAAAAACTCACTAAGCTAAGCATCAACTCCTATATCACCAGGTGGGTTGCAAACTGGCTCACAGATAGCTACTTTCACACTGTGGGTTCTGACTCCAAGTCATACTGTCAACCTGTCACAAGCAGAGTCCCACAGGGTTCGGACCTGGGTTCTCTCCTGTTTGGTATCTACTTCTCTGAAGTCCAGGCCAACACAAAGGGACTCTGGCTGACAAAGTTCGCAGACAATTGGAAGTTGGGAGCTATTATTAACACCCCAAGTGATGTTGACATCCTTCAGAAAGGTCTCACTGAGACCAACGACTGGTAACAAAACCATGGCCATAAGCTCAATGCCAAAAAATGTGTTGTCATCCCCTTTGGGAAAAACCCGGTTCCCATGAATTACCACATTGATGGTAGTCCACTGATCACAGAAGGTGTTATGAGAGATCTGGTAACACAGGTTGACAGCAACCTCTCTTTTGACCACCACATTGCCACTGTGGTCAGAAAGTCCTTCCATGTGTCACATCTCATTACTAAGGGTTTTGCATTCAGGAAGAAAGAGGTCATGTCTCCCTCTACTCTTCCCTCATTGGGCCAGTCATCGAGTACAATGGCCCATTTGGCATGTACCTCACTAGACACCTGCAACAACTGGAGAGGCCGCAAAAGTACCTCACAAAGAGGATCCTAGACCTTACACACTTGTCCTATGTGGACAAACTCAAAAAACTCCAACTTTTCTCTGTCTCATATCGCCTACTTGGAGGCAATCTCTGCTTGACTTACAAAGCCATGTCTGACCCAGTTCTGTTAAAATGCTACATCTAAAGAAATCCCAATTCCTCTGCACTACATGCTCCAGAGACCTCAATCTCATTACCACAATCAACAGAATGTGCTGGAGGGACAGGATCATAACACAGAGACGGCCATGCTATGGAATAGACTTATCATACATGTCAAACAGAGCACCTCACTGGCCCTCTTCAAGAGAAATCTTGATGAGTAGATGGGAAATAGAAAATTCACCCTGGGGATCACTCCAGTGGCTCTACTCGACAGAGGCACTGGGAACTAAGGTCAGGTGGCATGATGCCAGGGTAATCCTATGGGCTATGCTTGTAAATGCTCCAGGGCCATTAGGCTAGTATACACCTATGAACCTATGAATCAAAATGAAAAATGTAGATGAAACACTAACAATACTCATAAAAACAAAGCTCTCTTTTTCAACAAGCAAGTTAATGTCGTGATGTGATTAATTCCAGGAGATACTGAGGCACTGAGCCTCACTTGCCAAGTGAATTCTTTATACTCCAGTAACAGGTCCAGATTCCCCCTGCATGGTTCCACAATAACCTGATCAATTATAAAAAAATATGAATTTCTTAAAATTAGAACAAGTGACATGTCTATACAGGGCATTAGTGATCTTAAATTTCTTCATGTCATATAAATGTTCTCGGACCCTATCTTTCAGCTTCCATTTCATTTTCCCTATGTAAAAACTATCACAGGAGATGCAAGAAGTTAAATAAACTGCATTGGATGTATTACAATTGCATATCCCTGCACATAGAATAGTTTTGTTAAAACTGGTTACAGTAACATATGGCCCCTCATGTATGTACCTACATACTTTACAAGATCCACATTTAGACAACATACCCTTACTGTATTAGTTTTCCAGATATTAACATTCCTTTCAACCAGGGACTTTATACACTTGCCTTTACTAAAAACAATTACTGGGGTAGCCCTTAATAACTTTCAATTCCAGTGGGAAAATTATAACCCAGTTTGATCTAACAATATTGATATATTTAAATATATCTAAACTGTACGGCAATGAAAAAATAGGTGCACCACTGTTAAATGTAGTAGTAGCCCCTGGATCTTCTAACCTATAGTCTACGTTACTACTGTGTACGGAACCAATTTGCAAAATAGATGCAAACTGGTTCTTCTGTAACAGTGTAACCTCATCCCTATTTTTGTGTAATAGTTCGATGGGATAAACTCTACTCTTCCCTCATTAGGCCATTCATCGAGTACAATGCCCCATTTGGCATGTACCTCACTAGACACCTGCAACAACTGGAGAGGCCACAAAAGTACCTCACAAAGAGGATCCTAGGCCTTAAACACATATCCTACATGGACAGACTCAAAAAACTCCAACTATTCTCTGTTTCAGATCGCCTACTTAGAGGTGATCTCTGCTTGACTTACAAAGCCATGTCTGACCCAGCTCTGTTAGAAATGCTACATCTAAAGAAATCCCAATCCATCCACACCACACGCTCCTGAGACCTCAACCTCATTACCAAAATCAACAGAACAAGCTGGAGGGACAGGTTCATAACCTAGAGACTGCCCATGCTTTGGAATAGACTTCCCACACATGTCAAACAGAGCACCTCAATGGCCCTCTTCAAGAGAAATCTTGATGAGTGGATGAGAAATAGAAAATTCACCCCGAGGATCACTCTCTACTCGACAGAGGCACTGGGAACTACAGCCACGTGGCACAATGCCAAGGTAATCCTATGGGCTAGGCTTGTAAATGCTCCAGGGCCATTAGCCTGGTATACACCTATGAACCTATAAAAACATACAAATAAGTTGATGGATTTCATCCATAAAGGTAACCTGTTCACTGATAAGCCTAGACAAATGCACCATCTGAATTTTAACACAGTCGAAAAAAATGCGATTCCAGTCTGCATTGGGTATTTGCTCACACCTCCAACATATTCCCTTTGTGGAAGAATTAATTTTAGTAATTCTATCTGGAGTTAAGAATGCTCTGTGCATGTGTTTCCAATTAAAACCTTTCCAGTATTGTATAAAGGATGTATGTTTTATTGATAATAAAATATTTGATTTAATTTCTTCAGTTAACTGTAATGAGTGTCCTTTTGTTATATAATTCCAATATGAGGATTTGGGTGTTGTTTTATAATTTATCAATATCTTGCAAAATTTTAAAATAATATTTCCCATGTCATAATCATCATATATGATTTCATATAGGTATTTCGTAAGTTTAGGTTTTTCTTTAAATGAAGAATTACTAATTATTCTGTATAAATCTTGCGAATACAACACAATGCTTTGCATAGTTAGCCAATCTTGTTGTGGAATTTTGTATGTTGTTTCTATGCATATCCAGAACATTTAGTTCTTTGATACACTGAAACCAACAAACAAATCCTTTCTGTTCCCAGGAATTAATTATTTTTCTGTATATTTTATGTGGATAGCTCTTTGTAATTATGAATGGTGTTAAAAGATCAAACCAGATTTTTAAATCTATATTTGCATTAATAATTTTCCTAAATGAGTCAAATGTAATAATTAATCATACGAGTTTTAGTGAGCTTAGTTTTGTTATATTGCATACTAATACATATGTGCCATGGTAAATTGTTTTTATCTGTTATTTGAAAGTTTTTTTTTTGTAAATTGATGCTTTTATATATGTTTCTATATCAGGAAACAAACCAAAAAAACCAAAACGACTACAGAAAGAAAAACAATTGAGACAAAACAACTGTCTCCACTATGCAAGACAATACGAGTGAAACAGGACCCGGTCAAGTATCACAAAATTTATTCCAACATGAACAAGTGCTTGTTCGTGTTGGAATAAATTTTGTGATACTTGACCGGGTCCTGTTTCACTCGTATTGTCTTACATAGCGGAGACAGTTGTTTTGTCTCAATTGTTTTTCTTTCTATATCAGGAAAGTTTAATCCTCTCTGTTCCATGGTCTGATATGATGTATTAAAGCTATTCTGTTTCTTTTAGGAAACCATAAAAATTTTATTAGGCATGAGTTTATTTCTTTGAGTATGTTCCTTTCTGGTAACAGTTGTATTGCCAAAGCTATATATAGAATCTTGGGTAGTAAAACCATTTTTATTAACTGTAGTCCATCTTCAAATGTTAATATTATTTTGTTCCACTTTTCCACATAGATTTTAACTGTATTGATGATATTATTGTAGTTTTTTGAGACTAATTCATTATTATCCTTGCATAACTCAATTCCTAGATATTTTAAACTAGATTCTTGTTTCCCTATAATGTGATCCCCCTTCATCTGCAATTCTTTTTTTTTATTTAAAAATAAACATTTTGATTTTGATTTATTGAAATGGAGTCCTGAACTCCTGTAAAATGTGTCAATTAAAATATCTAATTCTTCTAATGTCTCTTTTGTATTGGATAATGTTAATAATATGTCATCAGCAAAGGGCATTACTTTAGAATTGTATTGTTCATAAACATCTACTCCTTTGATTTTTGTATTGTTACATATTGAATCTGCCAACATTTCAATAGCCAAAGCAAATAGAATCGGTGATATGGGACATCCTTGTATAGTACCCTTTGTTATACGAATAAATTCAGGGGTAAAAGGACCTAACTTAACATACGCTAAATTATTTCTATATATATTCTTTAGGAGATGAACAAAGGATGCAGGAAATTCAAATAGCATTAGGATTTTGAATAAATAGTCCCAATTTAGGGAATCAAAGGCTTTCTCTATATTTAAGCCAATTATGACTGTTTATTTTCTTTATTAACATAATCTATAAGAGAAATTATCCTTTTAATATTGTCATGTGTTTGTCTATGATATATAAATCCAGTTTGATCATTATTTATTGTTTTAGATGGTATTTTCATTCTGTTAGTTAATATTGTCATAAATAGCTTATAGTCATTATTTAATAATGATATAGGTCTTATTTATTGTTTTGGACAGTTGTATTTTCATTATGTTAGTTAATATTGTCATATCTTACAGTCATTATTTAATAATGATATAGGTCTATATGAGGTACAGAGGTTTGGGGATTTGTTTTCCTTTAGGATCGGTGTGATTAAGGATTATCTCCAAGAAGGTGGTATTAAAGCTTGTGACTGAATTTCTAATAGTGTTTTATGTAAGAGGGATAGTATCTTTGAAGGAAAAAGTATATATATTTCCATAATTATGCCATCTATATGTGGAGCTTTATTATTTGTATCCTCTTTTATTGTATCTGTAATTTCTTTGTAAGATATGGGTGCTTGCAAATCTAGTTTTAATTTTTCTGTTTTTTTTTTATATTAGAACTTTTTTTGTCTACATTTAATTGATCGATATGTATATTTTCTTTTTGGAAATGTTACATACAGTGATTTCTGTAGGCATCAAGAATGTCACCAATATCCAAGACATTTTCCCTTTCTTTTCATAGAAGATACTTTTAATGTTATTAGCTTTTGATTGTATTTGATTCTTGTGGATAAATTATGTAGATATTTGGGAGAAGTGGCCAAGGTATTCATTTTTAGTTTTTCTAAAGCTAAACTAGTTTTATGTGTTAGAATTTCGTCGTATTTATTATTTAATACTTCTACTTTCTTCTTCATTCCCAAATGATTTAGATTTTTTCAGCTTTTACTAACAAAGGTTGGATTGTAGATCTAATAATTCAGAATCCCATTCTCTGATTTTTTTTATACCAAGTTAGAGTTTTACCATATATATATATATATATATATATATATATATATATATATATATATATATATGTATATATAAGCTTTTAATGAGTCCCATATCATTAATATATTTATCTCTGTGGTATAATTAATATCTAAGAAGAACTGTAATTCAGATAATAAGCAAGGTTTGAACTCTTTAATTTTAGTTATATATGCTGGAATTCTGGAGTTAAAGATTAATGGTTTGTACCCATTTTGAAGTTTTAGTTTCAATGAATTGTGGTCTGAAAAGGGGCAAGGAGTGATTGAGACATTAATGATTTTAGAGTGTAAGTCATGGGCAGCAAATTTTTATCTATTCTAGTTTGGGTACCAAATTTGTGATCTTGATGGGAAAACAAATATAAACATATATTTATCTTCTTTAAATTTGAAAGTATCTACAAGATGAAATGATTCTACCCACTTGTTTAAAGCTTTTGATACAGCAGATGTACGCAGCTTTCTTTTATTTGTAGTTTCAGAAATATCAAATATGCAGTTAAAATCTCCTCCTAATATTAAGTTGCCTTTATAATTATTGGAAATGAAATCCAAGTGTTTTTTAACAGTTCCTGATCCAATGCCTGGGAACCAGTATAGATTGGCTAGGGTCCATATTCTGTTATTATATTTAACTATTACTAATGCCATAAGGCCTTCTTTATCTTCAAACTTATAAATGATTTCTGGGTTAATCACATTTGTTTTCCATAAAATTGTTACCCCTTTTGTCTTTGTCTTATAAGTGGATTGTGCCAATATCATATATTCTTTAGGATTCCATTTGTAATTGTCATTTGTTTTGAAATGAGTTTCTTGAAGGAAGACAATTTGTGCTTCAGTTTTAAATATTTCAGTAGATTTGATCTCTTGCTAGGATTGTTTAAGCCATTGGTATTTAAAGAAAATAAAGTTAAATCCATCTTAGGTTATTTAGACTATGTATTTTTTGTTTTATTGTGACTATTAAACATTTTCCTCTGATAACTATAAAGTATATGTTTGAGCTTTTAAAGGAAATTATCAGTTTTATACTTTGAGTGCTTACCAATAAAGTAATGTTTTGGTCAGGCATACTCACACCTAAAAATTTGATAGAAAAAATTCACCTTCGAATTGTATAAAGTTGTTAGCAAGGACCAATTCTAAAAGGGATGTGATAGTATGTATATCATGAGCTGATAAATCAGAAGTGTCTGACAAAAACCCAAAGAACACTCAACTGCATGTTATGAAGTATAATGGAAAAAGGTCCACCACGTCAACCATAATAAGAATGATGTTAGTATCCAATGCTAAACCGTTGACTAATTCTAAAAGGTCCCAGGAATTTTTTAAAACATGCACCTTCATCTTTAATATGTCTTTACACTTAAAGTCAATGTATTTGGCTAAGGTTTCAGTCTTAGATCCCCCAGCTGCCACTATTGTTCTCAGTGGGGGATCAACTCAACACTTATGAATTTTGGGTATGCCAAATACGGAAGCGATTTTTGGCTTACCTATATTTAGATATACCCATTCTTCATGGCCCAATTCACCCTGCATCAGCATGTCAAGCAAAATGAAATCAAACCTCACTGGCCCTCTTTAAGAGAAATCATGATGAGTGGATAGGAAATAGAAAATTCACCCCGGGGATCACGCCAGTGGCTCTACTCGACAGAGGCACTAGGAACTAAGGTTGGGTGGCACGATGCCAGGGTAATCCTATGGGCTAGGCTCGTAAAGGCTCCAGGGCCATTAGCCTAGTACACACCTATGAACTTAGCAAAAGCTATATTAATCTCATTAATAGAAAGTGGTTTATATGTATATTCGTTGAAAAGCAGTTGGAACAAGTTGGAACATTTAAAAGAATAATCACTACTATTCATAATAACAACTCCACTTCCTTGTCTGGTTTCATAATTCTAATCTTTTTATCCTGCATTAACATTTCCAAACTCATCCTTTCTTCCTGACTCAAGTTATCAACAAACTCACCTCTAATTTTACATTGGTGTCTGAAATGATTTTCACAACTCTTCTCAAAAACAGAAACCCAAGGGTTGGGTGAGGGAATAAATACGCTTCTCTTTTTAAGCCCTTTATATTCTCCTGGAACCCAGAGTGCATTGGAATAAAAAATCTTTAGGTTAATACTCCTAGTAAAAAGCTTTAATTGTATTATTGCGTCTACGATATCTAATTTAAAATTCGGAACAAAAGCATAACCTTTGTGAAATACAGATTTACATGCATCAGAAATATTCATGTCAGCTAAGTTAAAAATATGGAAAGTGTCCATAATATTGGTCTCAACTGTCTTACCACAGCCACAGATACACTTCAAATTGTGCTCTACATCCATCCCCTGCCTCTGCCTTTGCCCCTGCACCTCCCCCAAAAGTTCATGTGACTGTTCCAAAGTTAGGGTGTCAAATCGGGTGCAGGGTCATGTTTTGAATCATTGTTCCACCATCTGGCAAGTCTCTCTGAATGCTGATCTGGCTGATGCTCTAAAAAAAACTCCTTGGTCACCATTTGTCTCAACACCTGCCTCGTTCACATTAGTCAAGTTCCTCATATGTTCGGAACTTCTGAAACCTTGTGGAACAGGAAATGCTCTCCCCTCTGCATAGTCATGTGCATCTCTATCAATCTTATTAAGTTTATGCATTTTGTTTTGGTTGATAACAGAATCAGCCTTACCAAATATATCAACATATTGCCGTCTAACTGAACTGAACAATAGATCCACTTTAATAGAGGCGTTACGTACTTTCACCTCACTGTCCAAAACCCCCAGTCTACTTCCATTTTCCTTTACAATTAATTTAAGTCGGGCACAGCCAGTATCATTAAATAGCTTTGCTAACTCACGATAAAAAGTCGAGTTAAAACTTACCTCATTTGGACACTTCCAAATGCGAAGGCCTTTCGGTATCCATACTTCCTTTCCTTTTGGTATTCATACTTCTTGATTTTAAATTTGGTTAACAGTGGTATAATACTAGATATTCTATATATTACCAATGTTTTAATGATGTAATGCCGAAATGAGAGTCTATAGCTTTAATTTGGCAATATGGCTTATGAGGTGGGCTAAATGACTGGTTGGTTGGGAACATTTTAATGCATTTAAATCTTTCAGAAGTGTTATCTGCAACTCTGAAGAAGTTTTGTTTTACTTGAAGATGAAAGTGCTCAGTTAGTTGGTTTTACGTTGTCCAGTAAAGTGTTCTGAATTGTGGTTCGCTTTCTTTTTTGTTTTTTTTTTTTTGTTTTTTTACTTTTCTTGTTACTGCTTAAAATGGAAAATTTTGAAAAGAGGTGCAAACGATTAATTCAGTATAAGACAGCACAGATGGATACTTTTAGTGTGTGCCAGTGTGTGAATGGGAAAACGTCAAACAATATGGCTGAAATGTTCACTACAGATTAAGGATAATGTGAGATAGATACAAAAGTTGGAAGATAGTGTTTTATGGAGGTGAATTTGAGCTTAGGGGAGATATTAAAAATGACGCAAGAGATAGAGAAGCTCTTAGACAGAAAACATAATTTCTTTCATAAATCTCGTATTGTTATAACTCATCAGAAGGTTGGAAAGCCTTGGTCATTCGTCTAAGGCAGCAGCAGCAACAGTCACAAAGCAGAGTTTGCTGAGTTGTGGATGCTGTACAGAGATGTACATAGGAGTGCTACATATTTTAGAGATTATGGAGAAAATAGAAATGGATATTAAGGATTATTTGTGGAGTTTAAACCTGCCTAAATTGATAGATGATAAAAGCAGAACAGGAAATACTGAATGTTAGAAAGTGGGCTTGAAGACTCACCAAACACTCAGTGCTCCAAAGGGGTGAATGAATAAATGTGGAGAGAGTCTAATAAGAAAAGAAGTGTACCTATCCTGCTACAAAATCTGTGTGTCAAGGCAGAAATTCCTTCATAGAGCTGCTATTTTGTTTACCCTCACTAACCACAACTCTTAAAAAGCCATGGTTATGGAGGAGGAAAATAAATAAATACAAATAACAGAACTAATGCAAGCAACTGCAGCAGCATTTACAAGGACCGGACATTGCTTCCACCTCATTAACTTCATCCCTTAAAGAGCAATGGTTACCAAGTGAAAAAATACAGAAGTAAAGAAGCAAGTAACTGTGTGTGTGTGTGTGTGTGTGTGTGTGTGTGTGTGTGTGTGTGTGTGTGTGTGTGTGTGTGTGTGTGTGTGTGTGCGCGTGTGTGTGTGTGTGTGTACACTTGCACGGGCATGCACAAGCGGACATGTGAGTGCTTGGGTGCATTTTAATGTTCTACGTTTTATGCGTGTGACAACAGCTACCTAAAATATATTATTCAACCTGTTTTTTTTTTCATTTGTTATCAGAATTAAATAGTCAAGGTGTAAACAGTCAAAGTGGCTGTTAATTGTTAGGCGTATTTGTATGTGTGTGTGCATCTAAGTTGCTGTACATGTGCGACAGACTATGTCTCTTCACCTCTATGTGTCTGTATGTGTGGTATATGTAAGCTTATGTGAAGGAATTACTAAATACTTACCTGATTTATGTTTTGGATATAAAATATTTCCTCCAAAGATAATTACAGATCCTACACTAACTTTGCAACATCAGGCAGAGGAATTATTTTACCTAAAAAATATAAAAATGTACATGCTAATAATAAAACAAATCCAAAACAATTTGCCTATTTTGTAAGTTCAATAATAACCTCCAGACCAGGTATTACAAGGAAATAATAGACCTCCAGTCCGAGGCCCCTCCACCTGCAGTGCTGGCCCTTTTTTTTTTTTCCACTATTTCCATGTAATGCCCATCCTGTCAGACCCTATGGCTTGCTTAAACCTTTTGGTAATAAAAACTGGGTGGCGCTGGACTGCCTACAGTCATTTGGAGGACTTAATGTAATTATATTGGGATGCATTTTTTAAATAAGTTCTTGAAACGAAACGCCTTGGTCAATAAAACAGGTAGTGATATCAGCATACCCAAAAAAGTGAAAATGAGCAGTTAATTCACTCATGCAGAAGGTGACCCATATATATGCATGTGTGTGTGTGTGTGTATATATATATATATATATAAATATATATATATACATATATATATATATATATATATATATATATATATACACACACACACACACACACACACACACACACACACACACACACACAAATTTACAAATACAAGAATATTCTACAATGTTTAATTCAACAAGCAGTTAGCAATGTCATAACATGGATGCAAACAATGGAATTATGCTTAGCACAGTTTTATGGATAAGATGTAGCCATAATAACCAAGATGGCTAATGCTACAGGGATAGCAGCATATCAATATATAAAGACGTAGGAAGACGTTAGAAGAGATAAGTGAGAATACTTACAGGAAAGGATACTATGGGGAGAAGACAGAGAAAAGGTGTGAGAGGCATGCAGAGGGAAAAGGAGTAAAAAAGAAAAAACCTGAGAGAGTCGCAAAGAGAAGAGGAAAGTAGGATGACAGGCAGTACGTACAGAGGATGCGAAGATGAGATAAAGAAGGATGAACTAGGGATAAAGGGGTGCATGGCAGAGCTGCAGCTTTCATGTAATGTGACCTGACTGAATGCAACGGCACTTTGCTTGGGTAGCATTTTTAGCAGATGCGTCAATTTTATTTTAATTTCCATGGGTTGCATTTATAGCAGATACATCAATTAATTAATTTTATACAGATGGTAAAGCATGTGATTTTAGATTTTATATGGGATGGTGGCAAAACAAGGGTATCATGAGATAAGCTGGTATTGAATGAAGACATGGGTAAGTTGAACGTAACAGACCTGCATTTATATTATGATGTAATCCCATTTAACTAGTTGAATTTGCTTCAAGGTAGGTGATATGACGCTAAATGGAAGCAGCTGATCTACGAATTAAATATAAACCAAGAAGATTTTGATAGTTTTTTTGGCTTTGCCATGGTGAGTGGACTGATATTTTTGCTTCCTAGGCAGCCACTCCTGCCTGCCGACCATCACAGCTTCCCCTACCTGATTCAAGTTCACTCAATTGTCTAGCAGTGGGAAGTCCCCAGATATGCTATAGTGTGAATGCCACCTGGAAATGCGGACACTGAGACGTTTGTGCTTTCTTTCCAGCATACTGGCAATGACAGCATTTATGTAAAACCCTCAGTCTCCTGGGTATGGGGGGAGCTAGACAAGCTACTTGCATTACTGCAGGAACTCATAATGCCTGCCCCCCTGTGAGTACATGCCCCCATTCTCTCACTAATGGGGGGTATCACCATGCAATGGCTTGGAAAGTTGCAAGCCCATTCCCAGAACACTCACCGAAATGCCGCTTCTCTTCTAAGGGATTGCAACTGTACATGACCGGCCACCCCACAGCCCCAACAAGCATGCTCATGATTTCTTGCCAATTCCATTAAAACTTTGGCACTTTTCATCCCATGCCTCCACTGAAAATAGGCTCCTGTCTAGTCGGACTTCTCCAGTAATAAAATGTTAATAAATAAAAAAATTCCTGAACCTATAATCAAATTTTGCTTGCCTGAAACATATTCAGGGTTTTATCCTTGGATGAAGTGAGACTAGCTGATGCTCTGTTTATTTTTAAGCAAACAATTGGAACCTTGAAATGCATTCTGATATAGGAGGATACAGTACTTGGTTAATGTGTTACTGTTTACAAGAGTAAGCAAGGTAAATTTACCAGACAAAATAGGTCTGTGACAGCTAAAGTGATTTACTAGACACAATTATAGATTCAGCAATGGGGGCAGGTAAATCAAAAATCTGGGTTAAAATTAGAATGTCAGGATTCACTGCGGGGAGCTCAACAAATGGGACTTAGAGTTCATAGGTGTTTACTAGATTAATGATCACAAGGATCTTTTTAAGCCTAGCCATGCATCCAAATCTCTGACAAGTTCTGATACCCTTGCTAAGTGTAAGCAGGGGCTTGGGGGGTAAAACATTTACAAGCAGGGGCATGGGAGAAGAACCATTTACAGGCTGCCTGTGTCCATTAGAGACAGAGGTGCCAAACCAAGGTTGAATTTCCTGTTCCCCATCCAATTGTCCAAGTTGCACTTGAATTGGTTAAGTAGGAACTCTGCTTCACATGGCTGGAGAGCCTGTCCCATAGACGGGGTAGTCTCTGCGATAGGACCAGAAGGTCCTATTTACATCATAGGCAAGGTTTAAGTCTTTAGAATGGGTAATTCTGGTGCCGTTTGTTTTGAGGATATGCAGGAGCTCCATCAGAGTGAGGTCTGACAGTGCCCTGTACGCCAGGCATAGATCTCCCCTCAATAGCCTGTAGGAGACAGAATACAGTGATAGGGCCTTGAGGCAGTCTGCATAGGACATGTTAGTTACTTACCATTGTTTAAGTGAGGAACCTCTGTGGACACTTCAATTATTGGATTAGCCTAGTTAGGTATATACCAAAGGGGGCATTGTACTCAATGATAGGTCTGATGAATGCCGAATACAGTGGAACGATGACTTCTAAGGACTTAGATGCCACGCCTTTGTTTATAAGTTGCACAACATAAAATGATTTCCTCACTACTGTAGACACCAGATTCGCAAAGGTTAGATTACTGTCTATGTGCGTCCCTAAGTCCCAGAATACTCTTAGAGGTGTGTTGTCAATATGATAGTTACCAGAGGTGGATGCCTTCCCAAAGGATACTATTATGCAGTTCCTGGCATTTAGTTTTAGTCCATGGCTCTTTGTCTGTGTCAGCCCTTCCAGGAGAGCATTAGTGTTGTTGGGGGATTCTATGACTGTTCCTAATTTGCAATCTTCTGCAAATTTAGTCAGCCAGAAACCATTGATATTGGCCTTGACTTCAGATAAGTAAATGCCAAAAAGGAGTAGTCCCAGGACCGATCCCTGAGGGACTCCACTTGTGACTGGTCTCTTTGTAGAGGTAGACTCCTCAACTCTAACTTCCTTGGTCGTGTCTGTGAGCCAGCTAGCTATCCACGGATTACATAAGGGTCTGTACCTAACCTCTTAAGTTTGTCAATGATGACCGAGTGGGAGACTGTATCCAGTACCTTGGCTAGGTCAAGGTAGGCAGTGTGAACCATTCTGCCATCATCCATTGCTTTGGTGACCATCTCAAAGAAGTCAACCAGGATGAAAGACATGACCTGTCCTTGATGAAACCAAACGGTTGGCTCCAGTGTCTGGAGGTTTCCTATGTCGTTATTGATCATCCCATGATCTTGCTTTCCATTTCTTTCCATATGAGACTAGCGAGACGTACGGGTCTGTAGCTTCCAGGTTCTGTAGATGGTTCACCTTTATGCACAGGGATGACTGTTGCTGCTCCCCATTCATGAGGCACAAAGCCTGTTGGAAGGCTACAGTTAGATAGCAAATCCAAACGGCGTGATAGATCATATTTCATTATCTTTAGAAGGCATCCTAGGATATTGTCTGGGCCCACTGATGCAGTGTTCTTGGCCTTAGAGAGAGCATTAAGGACCTGTTTCCTAATGATAGTAGGGGGAGTTATATTTGATGTTATTTCCTGAGAGAAGGTTGATGGGGAGAGAGGGGTAAAGTTTGAGTTGAATTTGTTGGCCAGTAGGGTTTCTGTATTTTCTGGCTTAGTATAGGTGGCTGCGTTTACAACAAGCCCTGCACACAATTGTGTACTGCCTTTGAGACTGCAGATATAGCTAAAGAATGCCTTGTGGTTGTCCTTGGCCTGGGAGGCCAAATTTACATCAGATTTGACTTTGACAGATTTTATTTGTCCTCTGAATTGTTTGTTTAGTTTGATGAGAGTGCTTTTATCCTGCTGGGTGCTGCACCTCCTAATTTTTGCCATGATCTTCTTCTTCTATTATATAGCATATTGATGATGTGATTCTACCAAGGTGGCTTGTTTTTTTGAGTTAGTTCTGTACTTCCTGGTTGGTACAGCTGACTCTATGCAGGTAGTAACATGCTTGTACAGGGTTCTGTGATCAGTTCTGCACAGGCAACAGTGTTCTCAGGTTTTATGGGGGCTTGAAATTTTGCTAGGTTATCACATAATAGTAAGAAGTTAACCTTAGAGTAGCTCCAAAATACTCCAGGGCTACCTGGGATTCCAGGTTTTATTTTTACTTCAAAGAAGACCATTTTGCGGTCTGGCCTTACCAGAGAAGACATTACACTAGGGGGTGTGCAGCAGTCTCCCACATTAGTGAGGACCAGATCCAGTACAGTAGCACCCTTGTTGGTGTATTGACAAACTGGTCCAGGGAGTTTATATTTGCTGAATCCAGGAATCTCTGTGCCTGTATGTTTGGTGTTGTATAGGATTCCCAGCTAATACTGGGACAATTAAAGTCACCCATGAATATGGTATTGGGTTGGATGTTGAGTGTTTCCAATAGGTTTAAATACATATTATGGGTTTCCTGGGTCATAGAGGGGAACTGTAGATTGCAAGGAAGTGGTACTGGATTTTTTTTATGGTGATTTGAATGTGGAGAAGCTCAAGTGCATTGTCCTGTTTGACCAGCCTTGAGGTATATTTATTTTGACGTAAATTGAGACACCTCCACCTTTAGTCCCTGTCTATGCAGTAGCTGGAATAAATGTGTGAAAGACATTATAATCTTGCAGTGTCAGTGTACTCACCATGGCTTTAAACCATTTCTTAGTGACCGCACAGACATCAGCATTCTCTAGGGTGAAGAGAGCTTCTAGGGAGTGAAGTTTTTGTTTAGACTCCTAGCATCGAGCAGTAACACCTTTAGATTTTCTTGGCTTTGAAGTACTTTAATTTTGGCATTGCCTAAAAAAGGCACTATGGGAAGGACAATGTTTTACCTAATATTTGAAAGCCCAGAGGGGAGAGATGCAGACCATCCCTGGCAAAGCAGCATAGTCTGTTGACCATCTCCTTCCATGCTGACAGATGTTGCACCCCCTTAGACTGATACCAGAAACTAAAACAATTATTATTAAAGTCAGTCATCTTTTGCTCATATTGTGGCATCATCCCTGAAGAAGGTAAAATGCTACTCAATGCCACGCTCATACTAGCCTGCGACACATATTCCAAGAGCTTCATGATGTCTCTCTTCATATAGTCTAGGGAGGTACACCTCGGTCATTTACACCCACACGGACTATGACTGAATCATACTGATATTTGTGGTCCAATGACCCGAGTGTGTGCGTAATGTGGCAGATCCTGGCCCCTGATGAGCAACTGACAGTAACTTTCTCCTTACTCAGCCTTGTGAGAAGGAAATCAGTGTGTTTCTGGATGGAGTCCCCAATGACCAGAACACTGGATTGTGTGGTGGCTTACCATATGGGCTTAGAAGTAGAGACTCCATGAGATGTGGCTGTATGTGTTGATGTGGGTGTTGTTTTGAAAGAGTGCATTCAGGGCTGCTAAGGGTATTTGTTATGTGTAGTTAATCTAAGAGGGATTTAGGAAGGCCACATTTAAATGCCTCAGCATATGTGGGTCCATGTGTCTACTCTGAATTGTGTGTGATGGGTGCAGCGGGTGTACTACTGACAACCTTATTGACATTAGGAGTGTTTTTATATGAGAGCTTTGCCTGCAGTGGCATTGTGTAAATACATCTCTCACATACCATATCTGCTTCTATGAGAATTAACTGGCTGCACTTGCCTCAAGATGCCCATATCCACCAAGCTGGAAATGACAATAGTAAGAAAGTTCATATGGCAACAGACCCCTTTTTTATTGATCAGACAGCTGGAGTTAGAATATAAAGTAATGTCTGGTTAGTGATATCTCACCAGCATTATTATCATGTTTACTGGAATCTAGGAAAGAATCTCCAGTTATTAAAGGTCTAATAAGAAAACTAAGTAAAATCACTGCAAGATCTGAAAGGTAATATAGTTAAAATGCACCAAATATGACAGAATATATTAGGAGATAAATTAGATGAGGTTAGATAGAAGTGGATACGTTGGTTGCCTAGGGATATCACCAAATCTAGAAGGCTTAGGATTATGTTTGCTGTCATTTGATTGAACTGTACTTGTCTGAAAATCAGATGTTTGAAAGAATTTGACTGAAAAGTAATTGACTGAAAACCTAATTGCCTTAAACCCATTTCACTGAATCAGAAATCAATGAAAATAATCAACATGAGAAAGTACAACATAAAATAGTGTTTTTATAGGGGCAAGTCTCCCTTACCCCACTTAATTATATATAATAACTCCACAGCCACACGACCACTTCAGTGAAGAAAAACCACCAGACACAATGAATTAGTGCTTCTGCACCAAAACTGATGTACTGTATCTGGTGGGTTTTTTCTTTTCTCAAGTAGTTGCGCAGCCATGGGGTTATATATAATTATCCCCCACTCCCACAGGGGGGTGCAAGGGCTTGCCCCCCTGCAAAAACATTATTTTATGTTTCATTTTCTTGAGTTGAATATTTTCAGTGATTTGTGATTCAATGAACTGGACTTCAGTCAACTGGGTGTTCAAATTCTTTCAAACATTTGATTTTCAGCCAAGTACAGTTCAATCAAATAATAGTAAATCTTAGGAGTATCTGCATGGAAGGCATCTTTACAAATGTGTGATACTCCAGACAGACAGAGACAAATGTCCCCATAGCTGACCCCTAGATGCTAGATGTGCAATTTGGAAGAGAAGGTTATGTGAAAGCATCATTTTGTTATGTATAGGCTTGTGTGAGTTTAAATGCAGTCATAATATTCAGTGAAGGGGTGCTGGACAACCCTTTGTTGCCTACAGAAGCATTTCTGCTATGGGGTTATGATAAAACATTACATTTGTTAGGAAGAGGGAAAAAAGTGAGTTCAGTAATCACTGGAATAATAAAAGCAATAACTCTGAAATGGAAATCCGAGGTTGCACCTTCTCTGAAAGTGATAATAATTATGGATTAGTAGAAGTGAGAGACAGGAGAACTGATAGAAGGTGTTGATGGGACAGGTATACAGTGCAACAGTTAACAGGGATAATCCCTCATTATGTATATCACTTTAAAAGTTATCATTCTTATGTTATCTGCAGCAATAAGGTAGTCTTACATTCTAGTAAGACAATTTGTCAGGTATTTCCCACAGGTGGAACACCCATTTTTTTTTAATTTAGCACATTTGATGTTCTGTTAGTGAAGCTATAATGTAAGTAAGTGCCTGTTCTTCTAAAGAAGTTTGGTGTTTTCGTTACCCATAATACAGTGCACATATATGTAAATGACTGCTAATACTAAATGACATCATTTTGCGGGCGTGGTCATAAGCACAAATTGAGTCAACAGTAAAAGTAAAGCATCAAAAAACATATTATATTTTTTGCTTTGTTTTCAGATCACTTGCTGTTTTAACATAAGGAGTATATCCAGAAATGAAATTAACTGAAAAACACAGATGTAGGAAAAGTGTAACAATACAGTTTAAAGGAGTTTATATCTATCCCTTGAACTTCAAAAGGACCTAGTCACATCTGATCAATGCTTGCATTTCAAAGAAACAACATAGGGAAAAATAAAAACAACAGAAGAACACAAGATTGCAAAAGGAAACAAACAGATTCCTTTTGCAATTCATGAACAAAAAAACTGCTACCACATCAAGACCAGATTTCTCTGAATGGTAGTAATGTTATGAAAGGATTTTTCTAAGGTAAAGTGAACAGTTAGAGTTGGGGACAGGAGTAGAGACAGGTTAGGGTTAGCAGGCAATAGCAAGGTGCTCAGGGGAGCAAAGTAAGCTTTCTCCACACTACCTTACTAATGCCTGCTAACCCTAACTCTGCACCTTACCTTACAAAAACCCTTTCTGTAACACAACCACTAAACAGGACACTAAATGTATCCCCATACACAGTGGTAACTCTACAACTAACCTGCAAACACTCGCATATACACTTACTTGTCAGTTACACCTACACACAGCAAACAAATTTGAACATGCATGATACTAAATGTATCCCCTACCCAAGCTCATACTACTAACGACTTTCACATGCATGCACACACACACATATACACACACACACACACACACACACACACACACACACACACACACACACACATATACACACACACACACACACACACACATATACACACACACACACACACACACACACACACACACACACACACACACACACACACACACACACACGCACACACACACACACGCACACAAAAACACACACTCACTAAAGCTAAAAGTTTAAGAACTCTGGCACTTTTGGCATTACAGCCACAAACAACTCGCACACCATACCCTGGGAAACTTCCACCTTCCAATATTACACTCACTCGACCACACATCCACTTGATGAAATTACTACACATTGAACTCTGTTGACAAAATGCTGCTGCAACATAGTAGTAATAATATGTTTAATGATACTAGATAAATAAATATTTAGGTACTGATGTAGTTAATGTTCTATGACAATCTATGTGTCTGATGCTTCGCATAGTTCAGGTTGATATTTTATATTCTGCAGTAGAGGATATGAATTATTTATATTTAATAGTAATAATAACAGTCTCTATTAACCATAACTAAATCCCACAACTGTGGTCTGTCCTCATACTCAAATTATGCCTCCAAAATATGGAATTCTGTCCTTACTACCATCAGACAACAAACCAACCTACCCATATTCAAAAACCTGCTAAATACATGGGTTAGCTATTTGCACTTCCCCAGGCTAGACTACCAAGCCCTGGCCCTTACATGTTATATAATATGTCATATACCTCAACAAAGCAAATTCTCAAAGTAAATTTCCTACTTACTTCCATCCCTTTGTCCATACTACCACTTCTGTTGTCTCTATTTATACTATACAAGTTCTTCCTTTCACCAAAATTCAAACTCATACTCACTACCTTCTACAGCTACCTCAACTTTCCTACAACTTTCTTTTTCTCTATATCACCTATCAAATATACACACTACTCACCTTTCCTCACCTCCTCTCAGCTTTCTACTCATACCTCCCATCATGAAAGGAGATACTACCAGCCCAGCTAGCAGGAAATTTGTACATAATTATATGTCATTTGTGAATGTCAACATGTTCATGTAAGATGCTTGTGTTACAGATGTATTAGAACTGTATGTCATATTGTACAGACGTGTGCTGAAGAAATATTTTTGTAAAGTAATGATCAGAAATGCATATGCACTATTGTAACTGTTTAGATGTATATAATTTAGCAGGGGAGACAAACACAGGAGATTAACTTGCAAAACTTCAGAATAGTTCAAATTAAGTTATGTTATGGATGGGCCATAAACAAAAGAGATGTTATCTTTCAGTGTCACTGCAACAGGAGACGCAATGCCTAGAACAAGACGTTTCTTGTATGGTCTATAAATGTGGAGGAATGTAAATTATTTTACAACTTCCACCATTTGCCTAAAGATCTGAAGTCTATGTATTTTCACAGGTAGATGCTAAATGCTACCAGCTGCAGTGGTGTTTTTCACCTGGGATAATCAGATGAGAAGAAATTATGTCATGCTGCAAGCTATCCCAGCAGTAATACTTGGGATATTAATTTAAGAACTCTCAGAGAAAGAGACCGAGTATTTTGTATTTTGTCTTTGACCTGACAAGAACATCCACTCACAAAATCTGCTTGTTACTCTGTAAGTAAGTTAACTAGGGTACAGTAATTTCTCTTGGATACAGCCAGAAATATAGTGAAGTGGGTCACTGTCTTATTATCGAAAACACAGTTCATCAAATTATGTTTCTGATAGCACACTTTGGTGAAAGTGCATATTGTCGAATATGCACTTTCGCTAAAGAAAATAATATAAAAAAAATAACATAAAAAAAAAATCACATCAAACATTGTTATGCAGGGGGCAAGCCCCCCTGCACCCCCAACACACCCCTTACTTTATTATTCTCATTTCGAGATTGCACTACAGTGGAGAAAAGGGAATATTCCCTTATCCCCACTGTACAACGATGTCAGCGATAGTTTCGTTAGTTGTAAATCAACACTATATGTTGATTTACAACTAACGGTGCATGCAAACTGCAAGCTTTCTTTAATTTTCTACTCTCTCTTTAGCGAAAGTGCATTTTCAATAAAATTCACTTTTGCTAAATTGTGTCCGCAGAAACACGGTTTCGATGAACCATGTTTCGACAATGTGACTAGGACCCAGTGAAGTATAGCTTAGATGTTTTCTTTATTTGAGACTGTCCTGCAATGTTGTTTTAAATATTTCCTGTAATTTTGAACTCTGATGTAACTGTGATTATTTACTATTTTCTTGTTGTTTTATTATTTATTATTAAATATATTAAACCTTTCATTGTGTCTGATATTTGTGAGACATATTTAAGTTCTGAGAGTACTTGCATATTTATTTGGTGACACTGTGGGCCACTACTAATAGCCTTTCTCTTGGTCAAACTACCATTTGGATTAATAGTAACATTACACAGTAAGATTGGACATCCTTTGTTAAGGGCCTTAAAGTACCCCAAGAGTTAGCCAGTGGCAGTAATAACTACCTTATAATCTGGGCAAAAGGGGACATAGCTAGTAAACCTGTGCCAGCCTTTCCCAGGTGTGTGTGTGTGTGTGTGTGTGTGTGTGTGTGTGTGTGTGTGTGTGTATAAATCAAATCTCAAAGAGTGGGTGTGACAGCTACTAGGGCAGAGACACAAAGCACTGGTTGGACAGAGAGGGTGCTGGATGTCTTGGCTTGGCTAGTCAGCTGAGATTTCAACTCTATAGCTGTGCCAGTGGGAAGTCTTATTGGGGATCTGGAGAAAGAGGGAAAAACAGTATCAGACTGACTGTGATCTCTGTGTACTCTTAAGGGAAATTGTACTTTACAGTGTGTGTACTTGTCATCCTCCCAATATATGTCCCCCACTGGTGCTAGTGATGAGAATTGAGGCTCCTTGAGTACTGGGCCAGTGTTGGGACGTCACACATACTGGTTTCAGTGGTGGGATATCCATATATTGGGATTCAGTGGTGTGGATATTGAATTCCTGTAGCGTGTAACCAGTGGTCACTGAAGAAGCTGTTTGTACTCTCAGTCAGCCACACAGTGAACATTCAAAGTTTCATATCACAACTGTTTTTTTTTTTTGTTTGTTTTTTTGCTTAGTTAGTCAGAGACAGCAGGCAAAGATGTCAGCAGAGGAGCATGGCAAGCTGACAAGGAGCCAGTTGGCTGTGATGTCCCATGCCAAAGGACTGGTGCATGCCAACCTGACTAAAGCAGAGATGATTGCAGCCTTAGTCACAGCTGCATCACAGATCAGAAACCAGGAGGACAATCAGACTTGCCTTGGGAATATACAACTCTCAGAAAATAGACAGTTCAACATTTCCACAGAGGACTTAAAAATCAATCTGGAATTAAAGAGACTTGAACTGGAGGCCAAACATTTGGAAATAGAATCAGCAGAGAGATTGAGGCAGGACAAACAAATAAGCAGCAGAGGCAGTGAGATGGCTGGAAGCTGAAGTGAATGAGAGGCAGAGGCAACATGAAAAGGAGATGCTAACTCTTTTCCAGGGTCATGGAGGTAATGGGGAAGGGGTACCCAAACCTCAGAAGCAACAAAGGTCAGTAAAGTTCTTCCACAATTTACAGAGGGTGGTAATTTTGATAGTTTCATTCATATGTTTGAAAGGGTATGTAAACAGTATAATGTTGGCAAAGGGCTCTGAGTACGGTTCCTGACCCCATTACTCCATGGTAAAGTTGTAACTGCTATTTCTAAATTGTCTGATACTGATTGCTTAAATTATAATACTGCTAAAAATTGTCTGAGTGTTTTAAGTTAACACCAGAACTTCCCATACTCTGGAACAGGCTACCCGTCTATGTCAAGCAAAGTTCTTCATTAGCACTCTTCAAGAAAAATCTTGATAAGTGGATGGGAAATAGGAAATATACCCTGGGGATCACTTCTGTGTCTCTGCTCGACAGTGGCACAGGAAAATAACTTTCTTGGGTGGTGTAAGCCAGGGAACCTTGTTGGCTAGGCTTACATAGGCCCTTGGGCCGATAGCCTAGTACCTACCTATGAACCTGAAGCTTATTGGAAAAGGTTTCGTGAGCAGAGATACAAGGCAGATGAAAGTGTGTGTGAATATATTGCTGAACTAAGCACTTATTTTCATAGATGGGTGAATGGGTGTCAGGTCACCACTTCTGAAGGGCTGGCAGGCCTTTTGGTGAGGGAACAAGCCCTTATCACTTTGTCTAAGGACATGAGAATCTGGTTGGCAGATAGGGAATGCAGGACTGCAAATGAGTTGTGGAAAAACAGAGACCTATACCTAGCAAGCACAGCTCCTCGTGGTGTCCTGCAGAGTTCTACAAGCAGCAGAGAGCAAAAGAGTGACTTTTTCCGGATTTAAGTATTTTTTTCTGGCTTTTTGATTATTTACTGCTTACCGACTGCATTTTAGCCTGTTTATACAGCTCTGCATTCTATTTAAACTGTTTTTGTGTTGATTAACTGTTTTGCACTTTTAAAAAAGTTATTTGTTCCTTAATTTTACCTGTAGGCTAACACACTCAAGCCGCTTAAAAGCATTTATAGCATTTACTGTCTGTTTTTCCTGTTTTCTGAAAAAAAAAAAAAATCTTGTTTTCCCGCCTTACTGAACTAGAATAGTCCAGTCTTCAGAGTTTGCTGATCTCTGGGCTTTGGCTTGGTTCCTGTGCTATTCCATATCCTTATTTGGATAAAGGGAAGCTTCTTTGTTCACCAGTGGGAGTGGGGAGCACTACTTGCAATCTAAACAGTCTATTCTCTATCTCAAAAGCTCAGCACTTGCTCCTATAGCATTTTTATATAGGTAAAGTACTTGTATACTAAACAAAGTACTACATTAGCCTAGAATCCCCTTGAGTACCCATTTCCCTATAGGTCCCTTCTGACTCAGTTACACAGCAAACTTTTTCACTTTTTCTAGCATGTCGAAGGGTCAGTTGCTAGCATCCTCTCCTGTTCAGCTGGTGAATCTGGGCATCTTGAGGCAATGTTACAATTGCCTCATGTACACAGACAACCCACTCCTTCTCCCACAAAACACAAATACATGTGAGAGATGCAACTATATAGCCAAACTGGAGGCTGAGCTCTCTCAACTCAGGACTGGCAAGACCAGACAGGAGGAGAAGGAAACCACGCACACCACAAACCCAGTTTCACATAGAACTATCACAACTGCAAAACAAACACATAAACACACAAAAACATACACGGAGGCACCGATCAAAAATCTACCAAAACTACAGAGGCCTCCAAAGCAGACACCCAAGCAACTGCCACCTCAAGACATAAGACATGCAACACATAGTTCTCAAAGTCAGTGTGCTAAACAGTCACAGCCCTTAAGACCAAACACAATGCCAGACACACTTGTTATAGGTGACTCCATAGTCAGACACACTGACGTCCCACTCACCAGACTGAACAAGGAAAAGATCACAGTAAGCTGCCTGTCAGGCGCTAGAATCCGCCACATAACACAAGCACTCAGGTCACTCCACAGCAAGTACAAGTATGACTCAGTCATTGTCCATGCCGGTGTGAACGACCTGACTCCCTGGACTACATGAAAAGAGACATACAGGAGCTCTCAGATTATGTAGCCCAGGCCGGTATGACCCTGACCCTGAACAGTATCCTACCCTCACCAAGAATGATGCCACAATACAGAGACAAAATGATCAGCTTTAATAATTGGCTTAATTACTGGTGTCATTCTAAGGATCCAATGTCTGTCTGCCTGGGATGACATGCTTGACATGCACCTGTCACCCCTGGGCTTCCGGATATTGGCAAAGGCTCTTGCCACCCCCATAGTGCCTTTTTTAGGCAAGGCTCAAATGATAAACCTACCGCCCTAGAAAACAAAACTGCTCAATGCCAGAAGTCTAAACCTCAAGATGCAAGCCCTCCTCAGTATGGAGAACATCGATGTCTGTGCTGTGACTGAAACCTGGTTCAAGGCTCCTGAGAGCACCCCAGCACTATCAGGTTATACCTCATATCATGCTCCGCCCCAAAATCCGGACCGAACCACAAAAGGAGGGGAGTATCCATATTCATAAAGGATACCCACACCTCCAGGTTAGTAACCTTATACGGCACGCATCTAAGCATCGGAGATCATCCAGGTGCAATTAACCATAGGTAAAACTGCCCTACAGTTTGTAACATGCTACAGACTACCTTCTCAAACTCAGGAAACCCACACAGCCTTCCTGAAGACACTGGAGAGTATGAATGTCTCTCCAAACACCATCCTATTGGGTGACTTCAACTACCCAAACATAGACTGGGAACATTACTCAAGCCCCAACACCCTAGCCCAAAGGTTCCTTGAGTTCATAAACTCAAATGCTATGGAACAACTAGTCACCATTCCCACAAGAGGAGAAAATATACTAGACCTGATCATCACAAACATGGGGACAAAATGCTCCACACCGGAAGTATATCCCTCATTGGTGAGATCAGACCATAAATTAATCTCACTGGAGATCCACATCCGCCCCCACCCCCAGCAAAAGACCACAGTGAAGAACTTCTCAAAAGCAAACTTCACACTTCTTAAGACTGGAGTGGTATCCTTCAAGGCCCCAAGCCAGTGGAAACCACAACCCACGCTGCTGAAACCCTTACAAACGCCTTCGCACCTCCAGGAATGTATGGATCAAGCAATCCCTAATAAAATCAAGACCCTTTCCACCAAAGGCAGCCGGTCTGGTGGACCCCAGCCATAAACAAACTCTACAATAAGAGGAGAAAGCTACTACATGACAGAGCAAAATCCCTAAAAGGGAAGGCATCTCTGATCAATACTAGCAAAAACTACGATCACTCATAAAATCATCCAAGGCCAACTTTGAGAGAAAAATCACTAATGACACAAAAGACAATCATAAAGCCTTCTTTAGCTATGTTAGAAACCTGGGTGGAAACTCCCAGATATCCTCAGAATTAGTCCAAAATGATAAAAATCACTGAACCCACAGACATTGCCAACATACTGGCAGACAGGTTCAGTGCAAATTTCTCCCTCCCCCAAAAGGAGAAATATCTATCCCACCAGAGTCTAGCCTCCCAAACATCTCAGATGCCCAGGTGAGAGCTGCTCTCTAAAGCAAAAACACAGCATCAATGGGACGGCGTCCCCGGCTGTGTGCTACACAAACTCAATGAGGAACTAAACCCACACATAAGGCTGCTGTTTAATCTTAGCCTTACTACAGGATCCAAAGAATGGCGACGGCAACTGTGGTCCCACTACACAAAGGCGGTGCTTCTACGGACCCTGGAAATCACCGCCCCATAAGCTTGACGAGCCTTGTCTGCAAAGCTATGGAGAGGATCATAATGGAACTCATAAATAAAGACATTGGGGACCTACAGACACTGGATCCTACCCAATTTGGCTTTGTCAAGGGCAGATCCTGCCTCTTGAACTTGGTCGACTTTGAAACAGTCACTAAGGCCATTGATGAGGGTAAGGCAGTTCACACAGCCTACCTTGACCTAGCAAAAGCATTCGACACAATACCCCACTCGGGCATCATAGAAAAGCTCACCAGCTTAGATGTAAACCCATATGTCACAAGATGGGTTGCAAACTGGCTCAAGGACAGAACACACAGGGTTAGAGTTGCTGGTGCCATGTCAGACTCTAAGCCAGTCGTGTCCCACAGGGCTCAGTCCTGGGCCCCTCTTGTTCGGCATTTATTTTTCTGAAGTGCAGGCAAACATAGGGGATTGTGGCTGACAAAATTTGCAGATGACTGCAAACTGGGCACCATAATTGACACTCCATCAGACACAGACATCCTCCAGAGAGGTCTCATAGAAATGGATAACTGGTCCCAGAGCCATGGCCTTAAGCTAAATGCCAAAAATGTATAGTCATACGCTTTGGGAAAAACAAGGTAACCCCTAATTACCACATAGGTGGTAATCCATTAAACACGGAAGAAGTTATCAGGGACCTGGGGACCCAAGTTGACAGTAACCTCTCTTTGACACTCACATTGCCAAAGTGGTTAGGAAGACCTTCTACATTGCCCACCTGATCATGAAGGGATTCACATCCAGATCAGGAGAGGTCATTGTACCCCTGTACTCTTCACTTATCAGACCAATGATTGAGTACAACGCCCCATTGAATGTACCTTACCCGACACCTGCAGCAGTTGGAAAGACCCCAAAAGTTCCTCAACAAAAGGATAAAGGGGCTCAAACATATGTCATACGATGCCCGACTGAAGAAACTCCAGCTCTATTCAGTGCATACCGTCTGCTCAGAGGTGATCTGTGCCTGACATACAAGGCCATGTCCAACCTGGAATTAATGGACATGCTCCACCTCAAAAAATCCAAATCCACCAGAGCCACGAGAGCAAGAGACTTAAACCTCAACACGGATATAAATAGGATGTGCTGGTGGGACAGATTCATCACCCAGAGACTCCCTACACTATGGAACAGAATCCCAGTCCATGTGAGGCAGAGCCCCTCACTGACTCTGTTCAAGAGAAATCTTGACGAGTGGATGGGAGATCGTAGGTTTACCCCGGGAATCATCTCTGTATCACTGCTGGACAGAGGCACAGCAAACTAATGGGTATAGTATTCTCATCCTAAGGGGTGGTGAAAGCCACACACACTCTGGCTAGGCTTATAAATGCCCTAGGGCAGATAGCCTAGTATGAACCTATGAACCTATGAACCTATGAGCAGTAAGTTGTCTGGAGACAACAAGGATACCAAACTACCACAAGAGGTTATACCCTATCTTAGTAAATGGGAAACAGGCCACTGCTAAGGGAGACACAGCCTCTGACCTAACCATTGTGAAGCCTGCAATGGTTAAAAAGGAGCAATACTTGCTTGGGCAGTCTACTCCAGTCAGAGCTTTAGGAGGGACCCCATTCCAAATGCCTATGGCTAGGGTTCACCTTGACTGGGAGGGTGGAAAAGGAAACAAGCAAGTCGGTGTGTTTGAGGATGTCCCTGCAGATGTCCTGATGGGGACGGAATGATTCTGATAATACAATACCTTGTGTGCATGCAGTTACATGCAGTCAGGCTTGGAGACAAGCATATGGGTCTCGTAGCCTGGGGAGGACCCAGACAGACTGCAGACTTGAAGCCAGGACTGGTGTGGTGGTTACTTCAGAGAGGAAGCTACCCTGTAGCAGTGAGACTGAAGGCGATCCACAGCTGCTTGTGGGTACTGATGTTCCCCTGGACAGAGTGACTGCAAGGGCAGAGGTGCGTAGTAGTACCCAGGCTGACAGTGAGGCACCGCTGTCAGAGATTATCAGACTTCCTGTGGAAGGGGAGCTGGGAAGGGTTACAAAGACAGAGTTGAGACAGGCTCAGCTCTCATACCCTAAATTACAAGACCTGAAGGAGGTAGCTAATGAGGCACCTGATTTTTAATGGAAGGAGGAATCTGTATATTCGGACAAAGGGTTATTGTATAGAGAATAGACCCCTGTGGGAGGGCTAGAGGGTGAGAGAATACAACAGTTGGTAGTGCCCAGAGCCTACCATCTGGCACTTCTAGCCATAGCCCATGACATTCCCTTTGCAGGTCATATGGGCATAAAGCATACAAAAAGACTTATTATGCAGAACGTTTATTGGCCTGGGATTTTCAGAGATGTAACAGGGTACTGCAGGACCTGTGAGCATTGGCAAAAGGTAGACAAGGCAGGAGACAAGGTCAAGGCTTCTTTGATGCCTTTGCCTGTGATTGAGAAGCCGTTTCAAAAGGTAGCTAACGATATTGTGGGGCCTCTGAATACCCCAAGTTCCACAGGGAAGAAGTATATCCTAGTGGTAGCATACTCTGCTACCATTAGTATATCCTAGTGGTAGCAAATTATGCTATCAGATACCCTGAAGGGGTGGACCTGTCCTCCATCAAGGCAAAAAAGGTGGCAAATGCTTTGTAAGAGATTTTCAGCAGTAGGCTCCCCAAAAGAAATACTGACAGAGGTGCCAATTTCATGACAGACCTGCTGGCTTGTCTGTGGGAGCGCTGTAATGTGAAGCACTTAAAGACCATGCCCTACCATCCGCAGAATAATGGTCTAGTTGAGAGGTTAAACTCTACAGTAAAGACCATGCTACGGGCATTTGCAGACCAGTTTAAGAAGGAGTGGAACAAATATTTGTTCCATCTATGTTTGCTTACAGAGAGGTTCCCCAGGAATCCACAGGTTTTTCACCCTTTGAGTTACTGTATGGGCATAGGGTGAGGGAACCTCTAGATTTGATTCGTGATGAGTGGAAGGATGAGTGTGAATTCCACAAGGAGTCTGTTGAGGCATATGTCCTAAACCTCAGGACAAGGCTCAGGGAACTCATGGGCTTGGCCCAGGAGAACCTGGCAGAAGTCTAACAGCAGAAAAAGTTATGGTATGACAGGAATGCTCGAAATAGAGAGTATGCTGTAGTGCAGCAGTTAATGGTTCTCATTCCTGTCAGACACAACAAGCTGCAGGCAGCCTGGGAGGGACCCTACAAGGTGGTAAGGAAGGTCAGTGATGTTAACTACATGGTAGAACTGCTAGGCAGGAGGCAGGGGCACAAACTGTACCACGTTAACATGATGAAACTTTACCATGATAGGGAGGCCCTGTTGCTAAGTATTGACAAAATGAGGCAGGAGGAGTCTGAGGATGATCTTTGGCTATAGGGAGCAACCAGCTAAATCCTAAATTACTATGGTGGAGCCTATAGTTGCAGGCATATTATAGGACAGTGCAGCACTGTACTGAGGTCAGCAATGGCCAAGGCAGCTAGAATCTCAAGACAGGGAATGGAGTAAGATATCACAGATAGGTTAACCCTCTCAAGCAGTGTTTCTCAAGGGTCACTTGAAAAACTAGCTTGAGTCTTGAGGGGGGGGGTGTCATGAAAGGAGATACTGCCAGCTCAGCTAGCTGGAATTTTGTAAATAATTATATGTCATTTGTGAATATTAATATGATGTATATAGAAGTGTGATGAATGTCAACATGTTCATGTAAGATGCTTGTGTTATAGATGAGTTATAACTGTATATCATATTGTACAGACGTGTACTGAGGAGATATTTTGTAAAGTACTGAGCAGAAATGCATTTGCACTATTGTAACTGTTTAGATGTATATTTTTTTAACAGGGGAGACTGAAACACAGGAGATTAACTTGAAAAACCTCAGAAGAATAGTTGAAATTAAGTTACTTTATAGCTGGGCCATAAACAAAAGAGATGTTATCTTTCAGTTTCAGTGCAACAAGAAACACAGTGTCTAGAACTAGAAGTTTTTTGTATGGTCTTTAAATGTGGAGGAATGTAAATTATTTTACGACTTCCACCATTTGCCTAAAGATCTGAGGTCTATGTATTTTCAAAGGTAGATGCTAAATGCTTCCAACTGCAGTGGGAGTTTTCACCTGGGATAGTCAGATGACAAGAAGTGATGTCATGCTGCAAGCTATCCCAGCAGTAATATTTGGGATATTAATTTAAGAACTCTCTGAGAGAGAGACTGAGCATTTTGTATTTTGTCTTTGACCTGACAAGAACATCCACTCACAAAATCTGCTTGTTGCTCTGTAAATAAGTTAACTAGGGTAGAGTAATTTCTCTTAGATACAGTGAGGAATATAGTGAAGTATTGCTTAGATGTTTTCTTTATTTATTTGAGACTGTCCTGCAAAGTTGTTTTAAATATTTCCTGATTTTGAACTCTGATATAACTGTGGTTATTTACTATTTTCTTGTTTTATTATGTATTATTAAATATATTTAAACCTTTCATTGTGGCTGATATTTGTGAGACATATTTAAGTTCTGAGAGTACTTGCATATTTATTTGGTGACACTGTGGGCCACTCCTAATAGCCTTGCTCTTGCTCAAACTACCATCTGGATTAATAGTAACATTACACAGTAAGATTGGAACCCTTTGCTTGGGGCCTTAAAGTAGCCGATAAGGATGTGCCTGGTGGCAGTGATAACTAACTTATAGCCTGGGCAAAAGGGGGCATAGCTAGTAAACCTGTGCCAGCCTTTCCCAGGTGTGTGTGTGTGTGTGTAAGTCAAATCTCAAAGACTGTGTGTGTCAGCTACTTGGGCAGGTTAACAAAGCACTAGTTGGACAGAGAGAGTGCTGGAGGTCTTGGCTTGGCCACTCAGCTGAGATCTCAACTCTATAGCTGTGCCACTGGGGAGTCTTATTGGAGATCTGGAAAAAGAGGGAGAAACCAGCCCCAGACTGACTGTGGTCTCTGTGTGCTCTTTAAGGGAAATTGCACTTTACTGTATATACTTGTCATCCTCCCAATGTACGTTCCCCCACTGGTGCTAGTGGTGAGAACTGAGGCTCCTTGAGTACTGGGCCAATGCTGGGGCGTCACACCTCCCACACTTCCTTTCTCTTATCTTCTACCAATAAATGTAAAATTATAATATGATATTTTAAACCTCACTGTATATGTCAATTTTTGTATTAATATGCAATGACTACATATTGCAGATTTTCTTTATCATAGCTGCCTTGTAGTTATTGTATATCCATATTGTAACTTTAAACTGTATATTTTTCTCCATTTTATAAAATTACCTATTTTCTAGTTGGAGATTTTTTTCCTGGGCTACACCAGCTACCGAAAGCAATAAATACATTTATTTGTATATTATTTATCAGTACAGTTGTTTATTTAGCATGTTTACCAGGGTAGTACATTGATTACAACAGAGCATCTACAGGTAGAGACTGAGTGTTTTTACCTTTGTTTGGACAGAAATCTCACCTCTGGATATTTTGGCTAGTCAATGTCAGCTTAGTGTCTGACAACCAAGATTTTCCAGTAGTTACAACATTCATCCAAGTAGCTAAAGGTAGAGTCACTGCCTACAGTGTTGTAGGTCTTGGGTTTGAATCCTCTACAGTCATACCTTTTCTGGAGAGACATGTTTGTCTCCCTGAGGCTGCCCCATCTGGAATAGACTTCCCTTACATGTCACACAGAGTACCTCGCTGTCTCTCTTCAAGCGCAACCTTGATGAATGGATCGGAAATCACAAATTTGTCCCAGGGGTTCCACCTGTGTCCCTCATTGACAGGTGCTGGCTGAGGTGTCTTTTTTGGGGATAAACTCTTGGCTAGGCTTGTAAGGGCCCCAGGGCCATTAGCCTAGTAATCTCCTATGATCCTATTGTGCTAACTTGTGTTTTGCATATTATGCATTATAACTTTTATTTGCGTCCTTTAAGATTATTTGTAAACTATCGTGTTAGTCTGGGTTCTTTAATGTCTGGGTTCTTTAATGTTTTACACATTCTTGTTTACAAACACAGAAACAAATTGCACCAAGAAAATCTGGGTTAGTAATTTGGCTGTGTAAACTTGTTGACTTTTGTCATGAAACAATTGCTTTGAAAGATTTTAAAGCTTTGTTTGACCATCAATAAAAACTGGTTTTAGTTTAAAAGGGTATGTGCAAAGAATGCACATGATGCCAGATGGCAGAAAATGCCTAGACAATTATCATTACGCTCACAGAAATTACCAGGCAGTTGTTGGAAACGATTCCACATTTAATTTTGAAGAGCCATTCAAAAATAAATGTTTATGATTGTGGTGAATGCATACTGAAAGTGGCTGGGAATATTTCACATGACTGAAATAATACATCAAATTACCATCACTTGTTTAAGAAGACTATTCACCGCTTACACTTTACCTAAACATATAACCAAAGACAAAAGCAGAATTTTCACTGTTTTAGGCAGAATGGAATAATCTTTTCTATCAGTGCAACAGGGCATGTTGCATACAAGGGTACACCACAAAGATTCATACAAACTTCCAAAACAGGTATGAAGAAATTATCAAGTACTATATTGGAAACTGAGAACAAAGTTTCACCTTCTCTGCTTAAAACACAGAAACTTCAAACTACACAACAGGACATATGGTTGAGCAGCAATGAGCTCTGTCTGTTGAGCACTCTGGAAGCAAAGCTGGCTACATTATTCTAGGTCTGTTCTAGTTTTGACAGTTGGGTACAGGTTGGTGATGGCAGATGATGCATATGTGAAAGACAGAAGCAGAAGTGTAATGTCAATGCCTCACCACTTAATAGTCAGGCAGCATATCTCTCAACTGTCCAGGTTTTCACAGAATGTCCAGATTTTTGCATCATATTTTAGGTCTGTTCCTTGTAAAATTTGTGGTTATTTGGAAAATCACTGAAGATTTAAACCACTAAGTAATGACATACATTTCAGTTTCAGACTTCACACCCTTTGGAAAATGCATGTTAACACACATCCTGTTAGTCTAGCAACTTTTTAAGTTTGTAAAAGCAATATTTAAAATCTGTCCCTATTTTAGGTCTTTGTTCCCCATTATTTGAGGCTTTTCCAGATTTCTTGAGCTAAGAAGTTGAGAGGTATGTCAGGGATGAAGAGTTGAGCCCTCTAGTGTTGAGCTAATTTGGGGAGCTTTTTTGGTGACCTATACATGGAGATAAAACCTGAGGTTTTCCATCACTAGTGAGGCATAGTCATAACTCTCAACCTCTTACACAAAAAATCATAGGATTATAGGTTACTAGGCTATCGACATGGAGATCATTTCAAGCCTAGCCATTTCATCCAAATGTAATACCATAGATACTCTAGTCAATACCCAATATTGCATTTATTAATGATTACCTATGTCGCGGGGGGTTGTAGGTGCTATCCCCGGTGAGACTTTTTAGTTCCCCATCCACTCGCCCAGGTTCCTTTTGAACGTTGTCATAGAGGTGCTCTGCTTCACATGAATTGGCAGCCTACAGTGGATATAAAAAGTACACACACCCCTGTTAAAATGCTTACTGTAACAAGCTTATTGTAAGTTTTTTATTTTTTTATATTTTTTCCCCTAACAGATTTGTTTGTTTTTCAATTGAATTGTACAGGTTATATGTCACATTAAAGGTGGAAAAGTTTTGAAATTATTTATTCCGGTTCATTTTTTATATCACAGAAACCTGGCATTTTAACAGGGGTGTGTACACTTTTTATATCCTCTGTATTCCAAAGATACATCAATCGCTGGGAGACAAACCTGTCCCTCCAGCATGTCCTAGTCAAGTTGCAGGCCATATTTAGGTCCCTGTAACGGGTAGCTCTAGTCCCGTTTGATTTACGGATGTGCAGCAAATTCATTAGGTTTGGGTTGGTGATTGCTCTGTAAGCCAGGCATAAGTCAAACTATGGCCCTTGTATACCTCAACTGCTTTGACTTTTATATCATAATACTCACTAACCCAGACATTTTCTGCTATTGTATAACACTAAAACAGTCGTAAAATGAAATTATGATATTTGATAGTTTGTTTTATGTTGACTAACTTTTGTAGTGAGATCCTGAAAATTGTATTTCTCTAATTGTCACTGTGCTGACTATTCTCTGTAAAACCTATTCTTGTCATTTGCCTTTATTTAAAAATTTAATGTAATATTATGGAGCTTTTCTTCCCGGGGATCTGCTGAAAAAGGGCTACTCAGCTGAGTTGGACAATCCTGGTCAACAAATGTAAAATAAAATTAATAAAATAGATAAATAAATAAAGTCTCCCCTAAGAAGTGTACACAATACAGAGTATAGTGACAGGGGATTTTAGTCAGTCTGTGTAAGGCATGTGTTTGAGCCCCTTGATCATTTTAGTTAGAAACCTCTGAGGTCTCTCCAATTGCTGCAGGTGCTTTGTACTGTACATGCCAAAAGGGGTGTTATACTCAATTATGAGCCTGATTAGTGATGAGTACAGAGGGGATTAACCTCCTTTACTCTAGAAGCAATGCCTTTGCTAATCAAGTGTGCTACGTAGAAAATCTTCCTTACTACAGTAGATACATGGTGGTCAAAATTAAGGCCACAGTCTACTTGTGATCCCAGATTCCTTACCACTTTGTTGGTACATAGGGTATTGTTGTTAATTTGATAGTGTGAAGGGACATTGTTTTTACCGAAGACAATGATGATGCATTTCTTTGCATTCAGTTTAAGATCATGACTAAGACACCAGTCGTTGGTCTGTTTAAGTCCCTCCTGAAGTACAGTGACATAACTTCAGGATTCAATAATTGCACCCAGTCTGCAGTTGTCTGCAAACTTGGTCAGCCACAGCCCCTTCCTTTTGGCCTGAACTTCTGAGAAGTATATACCAAACAGCAGGGGGCCCAGGACTGACCCTTGCGGCACTCTTTATTTATGAGGTTCATTATGATACATTCCATATCTTTACAAATAAGGCTGGTCAGACTTATAGGTCTGTAATTCCTTGGGTCTGTTGCTAAGCTACCTTTGGGGAGCAGAATAACTGCTGCTGTTCTCCATTTCACAGGAACAAAGCCAGTGGTTAGGTTGTGATTGAATGGGGTACTTAATGGTGATGCTGTCTGGACAAACCAGAAATAATGGGGTTACGGAAACCCTCCAAAAACAGGAACAAAATTTAAATATTGCTCTTACAAACTCAGAAGGTTCCTGAAGTAAAATGTCTTGTGTTACCATGCATTTTCTGTAGGATATTAAGTCTTAAACTCAAATACCTGTCGTTACTTAGTGAATTCAAACCATTTCTCACTGATTTGCCACAAAAATCCGGAAAATCACAACTCAATCTGGAACATATCTGTCTTCCATCTGCCAAATGAGCACTTTCTATCGACTTCAAATATGAAGCTCCCAACATGGTTATTTATTTCAAGAGTTTTTACATTGAGTTAATATGATTCCATGGTATTTTATTTGCCAAAGTGTTAAAAGGTTGCAAGCAGTGGCGCACAGCTCTCAACCAATCAGAGACAAATCTCACCAGACTCCGATAACTGCAACTAAATTAACTAATGTAAACCACAAACATGGAGCACATCTGTTTGTGTCTTTCGGCTTTTCCCGGTTAGGGGTCGCCACAGCGGAACTCCGGTCGGCTAATAATCGGTAGTGGATTTTTACGTAACGGGTTACCAGCCCTGACGCACAACCTTCAACGAAGGCACGTATGCCTCCGCACAGAAAATGCTCTAACTGAGAATCTAACGGGACAACTTCTTGCTATGAGGCGACAACGCTACCGCAGCACCACCACCGCAGTATAAAATAAAGCTCGTTGCTCTAAATTAGGGAAATGCTATACAGCATCCCTCCAATTACAGCACCATTAACTTGGAGTACTACCGAAGTACAAACTACCTAACAAATTTACATTAAAATCACGCTTCCAAAAGCTTACTAGCCTTCCAATCACACAAACTTTGTGTTTACCTCCTTCCGTTCACGCGTAGCGTGATCAGCTCGTCAATCGGTTTAGCCACACCCCCACAGCAGGGACAGTTTTAATTGGTGGGTACTGCGGTTGTTGGCATTCAGTGTGTTACGGGATAGGTACAGGGCACGTGGTTGTGTTGTTTACCTTGGAGACGCTCATTTTGTGATAGAAGAAAACCGGTGTGGAACGTGTTTTCATTAAACCACACTCGTTGGTCTAATTAGCTGCTTCGGTACTGGGGTAGGACGACCTACTACAACTTCCGGAACTGCGGGAAGCAGCATGGTCCGATTTAAAAACAGGTATAGTTTGGCCTTGGAGTGTCTTCACACTGTCTTCCGGGGGAGTTAAGGAGTTGAATATTTAGTTATACGTCAGTCCATTAATATGTTATTCAAAGTCTAGCTTGCATCTGATTTGTGGTCGAGAAGTGGTTATCTGCACATCTCTCAAATCCAGTAACAATCTGAGACACTTAAAATGTTAGTAATATTAACTCGAGACATCAACAGAATAAGAGAATGTGAATCACTATGCATTTTCTGAAGTAAAATAAGGTTGTAATTCATAAAAGTGAAATTCACCACCTTTTCTCCAAAAGTCACCCATTTAGGATGGGCTAGGAGGGACAGAGCTGAGAGGCATGGTTGTATTGCTCAGGCTATGGAGTGTGTATTTCAAAATGGAAATTCCTTGAGATTCCAAGAGCAGGAGAAGTTATTTCTTACACTTATTACTGAATTGCACTTATTTCTTACACTTATTTCACTGAATTGCACTTCTGAAACGATTATAATTGTGCTATACAGTTGATCTACTACTTTGTGCACTGTTATAAAGCTTTTTTTAGTGTTTCGCTGCATTTATGTACTGTTTTAACTGTATTTTTCATTGCTAGATACTGTTTCATTACTCTAATTGCATATTTACTGAATTACTTAACTGTAAACTGTGTTGTCATACTGAGAGTTGTATTTTCTGTTTGTGAGCTCTCTATCCAATCTTTTCTGTGCATTTTTGATTTTTTGAGGTTTCTGTGTTCTACAGCTAGGAGCTGTAATATTGTGCATTACTATAATTGTCTGTTTACAGATAAAAGCATTCTCTAGGGTCTGCTTTTGCTCCTTGATCTGTTTAAAACTTTCACTTAGTGGCTACAGCTAGGAATTGTAATTTTTCCCACGCACCCTCTCTAGTGTTGTGGTGTTCTTATACTTGGTGGCTTTGCAGTTGCCCACCCATACTGTATATTTGATCTGCGACACTCCTCCAAGTCTAGTGTCATTAGTTCATTCAATCTAATAGAGAACATTTGTGAAGGCCAACCCACTCAGACTCTTAACGTTGAATTAACTTCTGTTCCAGCTTTCTCCATTTCCGCTTTTACTGAAAAAAAAATTCTAAGCTTGCTTCCCCCATTCCCGTGACGTTTCTTGTCCAGATACGGATTTGCTGTGTCCAGGACTGTTTGTCAGCTCCTGAGCCCCCCCACTTAACTAAAGTTAAACTATTCCTGGCACCATAAAGTTTGCTCTTCAAATTCTCCCTTGCAACTAGCCAGCTTTTTAGTTTTAGCACTCAAATTTGTTTCTTTGAGCCCAGCAGTTGTTTAGAACTCATTGTAAGCACTAAATAAGTTACAAATTACTACAGCACTCAACTTTCCACACTTGTCTAGAGGAAAACAGTTTTTAGTACTTAATAAATAAGCACTATTTAGGCATGTCTAAGTGTCAGCTCCCGGTGTTTTCTCCTGTCTACCTGATGAATCTGGGCATCTTGGGACAATGCAGCAATTGCCTCATGTACACAGACAACCCTCTTCTCCTACACCCAACACTACGACCTGTGAGATATGCACTTATATAGCCAAACTGGAAGCAAAGCTCTCTTCACCGAAGACTGGACTAGACAGTCAAGAGGAGAAGGTAAACACTTGCACTGCACCACACTCATCACATAGTCCCTCAAAACCTACACCACCAAAACACACACCTACATTTGCGGAGGCTCTCAGTAAAAATCTGCCCAAACAATAGAGACCTCCAAAGCAGAAATGAAAGCAACCTCCACCCCCCAACACAACCCAAATGGCACACAGCCCATATACTCAGTGTGCCACTCAACTACAGCCCATAAGGCATAACGTACCCAACGCTCTAGTCATAGGTGAGTCTATAGTGAGGCACACTGATGTTCCACTCACCAGGCTAAACAAGGAAAAAGTTACTGTCAGCTGCCTGTCGGGTGCCAGAATCCACAACATAACGCATGCACTCGGGTCACTCCACTTCTTCTTCTTTTGGCTTTTCCCGGTTAGGGGTCACCACAGCGGATCACCTGTCCACTCCATGATTGGCAGTGGAACAAACAAGTACAAATATGACTGTCATTGTCCAGCGATAGTAACTAAAAATCAAGCACTGATTCCCCAGCGAACAAACAGAGAATTCACAGGTAATCCACAGGTAATCCACTGAATTTATTACAGACTTCCACGAACAGGTAAAACAGTAAAACCATAAAGTATAAAACTAAATCAACGTAAAGCGCTTTTTATCCGGACTTCTTCAGACAAAAGTTCCATACCAAAAGATAGGATTCAAATAGTTGAACGCTCAGAGCATTGACCAATCATACCCAGCTCCATACTTAACTAGCTCTTAAAGGACCAACCTTTCTGTTAGAAGCAAGCATCAAACCAAAATTACCAACTGCTATTTAGCGTATTCATTGTGTTATTTAAACTTCTATGTCTTCCTTCTTGCAAATCAGCAAAATCAGAACAAGTCGCACTTCACAATAGTGTATAATGAATACAATCATTAGAACAAAAGTCAATTAATAAAACCTAACATTCTAAAAAGTTGTTACTGCTAAAATACTGTAACCCTTTATATTAGCCTCAGTAGTTCACTTGTTGATGTTATAGTGTGTTGGGAAAGTAAAAGCACGTAACGTATGTATTTTCTAAACTGTAAGGTGATAACCACACCACATGTAGTATACTTTGTTCAAAATTGACGATAAAAGATATATATATATTCAAACTCCGTACTCTAAAGTGTTGGATACATTCATATGCGTGTAACAGGGTGTCTAGCATACTTACTACTAAATTAGCTCCCCCATCACAAAATTGGATTTAAGTACCTAACAATTTACCCAATAAATTATGATATCGTTACCGGTACCCAAAAGGTTGGTATATACAGTCTACTAATGCCAATAAGTTAATGTTCATGTTTGCATTTAGTCCTGTAATCTAAAACATATTTACCGAGCCACTAAATAGTATGAAATGAAGTCGAGTTAGTACATAACAATCCTGTAAGGTATACTATTAACCTTACCTCAGAAATGTCATTGTAACTATGACTGTTATAACCCATCAGGTAGCTACCCCATAGGTTAACCATAAAGCTCGTAAAGGTGTTACATATTCATAGGGATATGTAAATCACTGATGTTTGTTGTGTATACAATACTAAACATATAGGGACTGTATGCCCTACCTTAGTGAACTATTAAAAATTGGGATTTGACAACAACGTTGTAAATGGCCCATCTCCAAAGGCTCCTTAGTTTTAAGATACATGCTATAGAGCATGTTTCATTAAGGCCTGGGTCCATAAATGCTTGTAAGCGCAATTGCCAACTTAATTCCCTTTTCTCAAGCAAAAGTTTAATGTAACTGTCGTTAAAGGACCTAACTCCTATATTATTTATTTGACAAATCACCATGAATTTAAATTTGTGTCCACTATTCTGTTCACAGTGTTTAGCTAGAGCATTTTCACATTTCTTCCTGCTAATTGCGTATAAATGCTCATATATTCTATCCCTCAAATGGCGGTCTGTCTTCCCTATGTAGAATGACGTACAATGCTGGCATTGGGCCAGATAAACTATGGACCTTGTGTTACAATTAAACACATCCCAAATTGCAAAAGTTTCTTTTCTGACAGTAAAAGTGTTTTGAAGTGTCTATAAAGGAACAGTATTTACATGCCCCACATTTATGTGTACCCAAATTATTTTTCTTCACTTTACATTTCGTTTCTAATAAATTTTTCACGTTTAGTCCCTTCCTAAACGTGATAGTTGGAAATTGATCAGTTTTACTGGAAACATCCTTATCCAATGATAAGCAAAGCCAGTATTTTCTTACTATTTTCTGGATGTCTATAGCCTTCGGGCAATAAGTAAATGTAAATGCCAGGGAGAAGTTTTTGTTTTCCATCAAATTGTCCGTAATAGTACTCGCTTCTTCCCTAAGACTATGTTCTTTTTGTCCATGGGCACTATTAGTTAGAGTATCAATTGTATTTGTTAAATCAATTGTTGAATTTCCATTTAAGATGGGTCTGTATGTCCCATTACTCCTCTTTGTTTTTACCTCTTGAAAGATATCCCTTAAGAATTTACTAGGGTACCCTCTATGAGAAAACATCCTGTATAGTAAGTTACATTCCTGTTCAAAACCCTCGTTTGTAGTGATCATCCTGGCCGCTCGTACGAGCTGGCCTTTCACCACAGATTTCTTTTGGTGGTATGGATGTAAACTTGTAAAGTGTAAGAATGTATTCGAATAAGTACTTTTTCTATAAATTTTTGCTATGTATCTACCTTCTCGTACATTTTTACTCAATTCTGTGTCCAGAAAGCTAATCTTTGACTCCTGGAAGTTTTTTGTAAATTTTAAGAAAGTACTTGTGGAATTAAGAAAAGTAACAAGTTCCTCAGCAAGACTACTATCTCCATCAAAAATAATGAATATATAACCTAAGAATCTCTTATAGAGATGGATTTTATCTTTCCACTCACTGTTCAAAATGAAAGTAGTTTCCCAGTAGGCCATAACTAAATTTGCAAAGCTCGCACCTACTGGGGAACCCATTGCTATCCCGATCTTCTGTAGGAATAGCTTGTTGTCAAATGTCACATAATTATTTTTCAAAATTATATCTAAAAGTTGTTCTATTAACAAACATTCGTTCACTGTTGCTCCTTTTTCTCTGATGTAATCTACTACCCATTGTGTGCCTAAATTTTGTGGTATACATGAGTAAAGGTCACATACATCCACTGTAAGGAAGTTTAATTCACTGTTGAATATTAATAACTCTATTACTTCCAAAAAGGACCAAGAGTACTTCAATATCTGTACTTCCTTAACTACATATTTTTTCAAGATTGAATCTGCTAGTTTTGCACATGGGTATGTGATGGATTGCCTTGCGTCCACCAATGGTCTAAACGGTGGGTTACACAGGCTTTTATGAATTTTCAGTACACCAAACAGTTTGGGGATTTTAGGAGACAGCATTGTTAAATAGTGATTTAAATTAATGTCGATTAGACCATCAGTATATAAATCACTAATAAACATTTTTATTCTATTATATGCTTGACTTAGTTGGTGCTGGTTCACCTCCTCATATGTTTCCTTTTCCAAAAGTGATGTTATTAGCTTATTGTAATCTTCATTGTACATTACAACCAGGCCCCCGCCCTTATCAGGTTTCATAAATCTAACTGGTAGGGTCCTGAACAGTGTTAATAGTTGTTTTTCCTCATTTGTAATGTTTTCGTTACAACCATCCTTTTTGAAATTCTTCGCCACTTGTCTAAATTCTTGCTCACATAAAAATTCAAACATACCTATAACTGCCTTACATGGAGGGTTAAAGGTGCTAGTTACCCTTAGTTCATTGTGGCTATACGATGAATTACCTAATAGTACACTAAGGTTCAACTTTCGGATAAACAATTTAAAATCAATCAAAAGATCTGCAATATTACACCTGTTTGATGGAATAAAGGTTAAACCCCTAGCAAAAAGTTCAACCAAAGCCTCATCAATGAAGCATTCGGTGTAATTGAAGATTTTAAAATCACCCTGTTTGTTAGTTAAGACGTTGAATAAATTCAGTCCTAATACTTGTTGCTGCTGCTGCGAGTGTTGTATCTCTTCATGGGGCCTTGTTGTAAATTCGGTCTCCAGTTGTTCCCCCTCCCCCCTCTCTAGTTTGTTTGGTTTGGTTGTGGTTGCCGTTGGTTATTGTCCTGGGGGTATGGGTGTACAACACTCTTATTTTGGTAGTCCATACCTCCTTCGTCATTAAAAGTAATATCTACAGTTCCATTAATTTTTTTTTCAATAATCATTTTTATTGTTTTGCCAGACCATTATACATTTCACACACTATTTACATTATGTACAATATTGCTTCCAATGTTTTAGTTCCATTTTGAATTTCCCTATTGTACATTAAGAATAAATATCATTTTAACCAAGTACGGGAAAATAAAATCACAAAAAATTAAACATAAAAGCATCTACAATAGACAATTATAAACCAACTCAAGCCAATAATTTGTATTATTTCTACATTTTCTATCTAAACCAAGAATGTGTTGGTACACATACAGAATGTCCTGACGGAAAGTGGATAGGAACCGCTACGCCAAAATAATATTAAAGATTTGTTCCCAAATTTTGATGCTGTTTATACTTTTCTTATTATTTCTAATTAACAATTTGTGCGCTAATATATGCTTAATCGCTAACCGCCTGAAATTTTGCCACGACACCTGTGCTGGGTTCAACCAATTTGTGGCTATATATAATTTCATTAGTAAACTAATATTCATAATTACAATCTTTTTTGTTTTGTCCAAATTCTCCGGTGGAATATGTAGAATCAGAAATTCCCAGGAGAGTGTTGGGTTTTGGTACCCCATTTTTTGTAGTTGTAACTTTAAAGAATTCCATAATTTATAAATGCACTTGCAACTCCAGAACATGTGTAACAGGTCTGCTGTCTGATCTACACACTGTGGACATTTAGGTGACTTTTTTGAGTCAAATTTATGAAGTGTTAGATGGGTATAATATGCATTGTTAAATATCATCAGTTGAGTAAAGACCAGTTTTTGAAGTGATACGGATTTTAATGTTAAGTTAAATGCCTCTACTATTTTACTGTCCTCTAGGGATGGCAATTTCTCTCTCCAGTATTTGGATATCGGAATATGATTATTATATTTTCTCTCTTTTGCCATTTTATACGCTGAGGATATATATTTTCTATCTTGTTGCAATGCTTCCCACAGATGACCTGAAATAACTAGTTCCTCTTTTTTTATTTCAGAACTGGTAAAATAATTTATGGCCAAATCTTTTAACTGCCTCATTATAATTAAATAAGAGATGGGAAGATTCATCTCTTTTAAGATGTCATGTACCGCTACTCCTAGGAAGGGGTATAAATCCCTTACAGTTAATTCCTTAATCAATGGATATTTTTTTAAGTCTATCAGTTGATTACCAATAGTTATATTAGGATTTCCATCAAACGGTTGAAACATCATCATATAGTTTAAAAGGTTCAAGGAGGCATACAGAGTTTGAGTCGCCCTTGCCCATACCTTGATGTGCTCTATTAACTCATATTTACTCAATGTTTTTATATTCAAAAATGGTACAGCTTTAACATTAATTCCCTTCCCTTTTATATGTTTATAATTTAGCAGTACCCATTTGGGTATCCATTTTCTATTTTCACTATCCAAGTAAGACACCCTTAAAATCCTATTGGCCTGAATCACTGTATAATACATTTCAAAATCCGGTAAATCCAACCCCCCCCCCTCGTTTTAGGAGCCATCAGTTTCTCATAGGATATTCTCGTTTTTCTGGGTTCCCACAGAAATTTCCCCAATCCTATCTGAAATTGCTTAAAAAAGGATTTTGTGATTTTAAGTTGTGCTGCTCTAAAAATATATAGCATTCTGGGGAGAACGTTCATTTTTATTATCGCTGCTCTTGCCATCATCGGTAGCTTCAACTTACTCCATCTTTTCAAATCCATTGTTATTCGGTCTCCAGTTGCCTTAATATTGTTGATAAAAAAATTCTCTATTTTCAGTTGAAAAGTTAATCCCCAAATATTTTATTCTTTCTTCTGTCCTTACTCGTCCTATCAATGGTAGCATTGAAAAAGGTGTAGGTGTCTTTAGAGGGAATATTTTGGTTTTTTTTAAATTTAGTTTGTAATTAGCAATTTTCTCAAAGGTTTGTATTGCTGTTAGTATTTTTTTCGTATCCGACACCGGTGTGGTACTGTATATATTTAAATCATCTGCAAAAGCAGCCATCCTAACCTTTATCCCAAGAAGTACAGGAGAATTATAAAAACATTTTGTTTCATATGAAGAAATAAAGGTTCCAAATACAGATTAAACAGTATGGGAGACAATGGGCACCCGGTCGAAGTTCCATTTTTAATTTAAATCCTTTTGGAACAATCATGATTTATATATAAACTGGTGTATGCATTCTTGTATAAATTTCTTAACATAGAAATAAAAAGCTGAGGTATATTGAAATATGATAATGTTTCAAATAAATAAGCCAAATTAACTCTATCGAAAGCTTTTGAGCATCAATTATTAAAGCATATATGTTCATATTTTTATACTTTGCATAAGATATTAAAGTATGAAGAGTTAATGTATTATCTGTAGTCTGTCTCCCATCTATAAACCCCGCCTGTTCTTCTGATATTATCAAGTTTATTATTTTTTTAATCTACTAGCTAGAATAGATGTCATGATTTTCATATCAATATTCAACAATGATATGGGCCTATAATTGTCTGGATTTTGGGATCACTATTCTCTTTCAATAACAGAATTGTTCTTGAGGCATTAAAATGAAGATCATTGCTGCCATTGAAATGATATAATTAAAGGTCTGTGAAAGTACGGTGCTCAGAATCCCACTAAAAGATTTATAAAATTCAGAGGTCATACCATCTGGTCCTGGGGCTTTATGTGGCTTTAATTTCTTAATTGCCTCTAGAACTTCATCAACTGTAATCCATGCAGTCAATTCTCCATGAGAATCCTCGTCAATCTTGGGAAAATTAATTTTCTGTAAGAACTCTTTTCTCTCTTCATCATGCCCATGAGTTTGTTGCTCACCATATATCTGATTAAAAATTGATTCAAAAATCTTCATGACATCTGACTTATCAGTATATAACGTATTGTTATAATTTATTTCGGTAATTAATCGTGTCGATTTCGTCTGATTAATAATACGGGCTAATGCTTTGAGGGAGTTTGAATGTGATTTGCATATTTAACTAAACTTCTTTGTTCGTACAGTGTCAATTTTCTGTTATGCATAAGAAACAGCTCTTTCTGACATCTTAGCAACTCAGTTTCTGTTTGCTCAGTGTAGTTACTCATCAGCTCCTGGTCCAATAATTGTACTTTAGTTTCCAGATCCAGTTGTTCTTTATTTTGGAGTTTTTTATAATAAGTGGCTTTCTGAATAAATAATCCTCTTAACAAAGTTTTAGTTGTAGCCCATTCTATATCTAATGGATGTTCATTACGGGGTATATTGTATACTAATTGTTTAAGTATCTCCTTAACTTCCTGTACTATATCTTCTTTGGTTAATAGATATGGGTTTAAGGACCAATTATATCTACCATGATTTTTAGTATTTAAAATATCGGTCTTTAAAGTTATTTTAGAATGGTCTGAGAGCTGTCTAGCTTGATTAGAAACCCTAGGGTCAAGTGAAATGAACACTTCTGGAATTAAAAAAAAATCAATTCTTGACCACATTTTATGGCAGCTAGAATAGAAAGTAAAGTTTTCTGCCTTTGCTTGTATGTGTTTGTGTTTAAAAGGGTCATACAGTTTGAAATCCGTTCTCAGTTCTTTCAACGCCACCATTGCCTGCTTATTAAAAGCAGTCGAAGCTCCCAACTTATCAGTTTTAGAATCTTGGTAAGCATTCCAATCCCCCCCCCCATCACTATGTAACAGTTGTTATATGACTGTAGAATAGAGTAAATTGAAGCTATATAGTGATGTTGGTTCACATTTGGGGCATAAACACAAAAAAGTACTATCGGCTTATCCAAACTTTCAATTTTGAGAACCACCAAACACCATCTGCCTTCTTTATCTATTTTGTCCTCCAAAATTTCTCCTTGAAACTGATTCTTGGTTATAATTGCCACCCCAGCACTATTTGTAGTCCCTTCCGCCTTTACAACCTTCCTAATCCATTTCTTGTCCTTCATTGTTTCCCACTGGTCATTAGTCAAATGTGTTTCTTGTAATAGAATAAAACCTGCTTTTGATTTAAAAAACAGATGCAGAAACAGCTTTCTTTTTTTCATGTTCTGGAGTCCTTTAACATTCCAGGAATCTATTATCCACATTCTAAACTATGAATTGGTGAATAATGGTATCTATTTTTTGTTTTCCACCTTAAATTGACAAGTGTTGGTATTACTTGAATTTTTTGGAAGCAAAACAGCCATCCCATCCCTACCCAGTGCCTATCCACTATTCCTCCGGACCAGGATGAACATAGGTTTTTCACATTGGATAACATTCCCCAAGTAGCTAATCTACTAATTCTATTAACTAATAATAAAATAGCATGCAAAAAACCTACACCAACTATATCTACGTCTACAAAGTCTAACCCAGACATTCCCTACTAAACACTGCACTCAAGTAACTACAGCTCTGAACATTTCCCTAATATTCATGTAAACTAATTGTATCTGACATGTCAAATAATTCACTTTTAACAAACTTTAAATTCAGCAATAATATGTTAGCATTATAATTACTTGTTCCAAAACCTTTTAACTAACAGTTCACCTAATAAACACACAGTTATTATACATTTGTTTAAAACAAGTCATTATTTAGGTCAGCTATTTATCTTCAAAACATTCCTACAATATTGCATTTAATTTTTATAGATCATTACAGTTAGACATCACCTATATTACACAACTACTACTACTGTTTGCTAATTATGCTATATATATATATATATATATATATATATATATATATATATATATTTCTTTTTTTTTTTTTGTTCTCCCCCTTCCCCAAACTGATCACAGTTAACAGATACTTATTTATTCACTTATTTACTCACTAAATAAAACACAGTAAGTTACAAAACAAGCCTGCAAAGGAGAAGAAAAAAAAAAAGAGAAAAAAAACAACACAAAAAATAGACTGCATTACCTGGATTTACCACTAAGCCATAGACTCTTATACAGCAACAGCCAAACCATACATTTTTGTCCATACAAGACACACTTTACCTCATTGATCGTTTCACAGTCATTTTAGCATCAAGAGTCCCAAAAAGCTTCGTTTTCGATTTACAGCAGCTCTTCTTGCTTCCCAGCAGTTGCAGCAGTCCAGGCAGTTCATTTTTTGAATTTTCGCGCTCGCGACGGGGGAACCAATATCTACAGTTCCATTAATAAAATCCACACTGGTGGATCCTAAGTCATTTCTCACAGTACTGTTTCTCCTATTTGAAACTGTCCTTCGATCTTGCCCAAACTCAGAATTAGCAATAGTTCTGTTTCTGTTCCCATAGTTATGTGAACTCGGTGGTTTTGGATATGCATACCCCTCTTTGTATGCTTTCAAGTCCCTCTCCAGTTTCTTTATTTTAGTTAGCTTAAATTTCTGCATTTGTTGTGCTATACTTGTGAATGTTCTATTGTATTCGTATTGGTATCTGTTAAAGTCTAAGTCCCCTTTAATTTCTTTTTCCAGTTTTGTGGTATCAGTCATAAGTTCGTTCACTGTTATCTGATAGTGTTTCGTCATACATTGTAACAGCTCCAAACCTTGGTTATTAAGTAACACTAAAAGTTCCTTATGGAACTCAGAACCTTCAATTAATCCAGTTGGATATGAACAGTATCTGAGTCCCTTTGGCACTATTTTTTCTTTAATACATTTGTTAAAATAGTTCAGTTCTAATTGTAATTTCTTAATTTTAAGCAATTTACTGTCAAATAATTTTAATTTTTCCACAAGGGAACAAATAGTTTCATTGTCAGACTGATGGCTTATACTTGCCTGCATACCATCTAGTATTAACTCACTGTTCAACCAAGATCCAATGTCGTGTTGGTAAACGGTTCCTATTGTACCGGTCCTTTCATCAACATTGCTTCCGAAGTTACCAGAAACAATGTGTCTCCTCAATATTTTGAATCTCTTCTCGGTAGTTCCAATGTCTTTGTGGGCTAGTGTTATGCTGGGTTTGCTGCATCATTTGTCCTATCCGGTCAGTGCTCATGTTAGATCCATTATTGTTCGTAACTTAAGTCCACCTTTGCTGTTAAGCGGTCCAACCACTCGTTCATTAACTCTAATAACTGTGTAAGGTTACCCTTCTCGAGTCCTTCTCCTTCTGTAGAATTATCCATCCTCGCTGTTGGTCGTCGGTGCCGTACCAAAACAAACAAACACCAATAAACGAAAGTCCAACAATAGTAACTAAAAATTTGCTGGGGAATCGGTGCTTGATTTTTAGTTACTATCATTGGACTTTCGTTTATTGATGACTGTCATTGTCCATGTTGGTGTGAATGACCTGAGATGTACCTCCCGGGACTACATGAAAAGAGACATGGAGGAGCTCTCCGATCTTGTAGCCAGGCAGGTATGACCCTAGCCCTGAGTAGCATCCTGCCATCACCCAGAGTGATACCACAGTAGAAGGAAAAAAAATGATTGACTTTAACAATTGGCTAAGCTTCTTGTGTCATTCTATCTGCCTGGGATGACATAATCGACAGACCACTCTGCTTTGCCAGAGATGGTCTGCACCTGTCGCCCTTGGGATTCCGGATACTGGCAAAGGCTCTTGCCACCCCTATAGTGCGTTTTTTTAGGCAAGGTTCAAATGACAAATTCACCACTGTAACAGGTACAAGTAAGCAAAATCTGAGGGTAATGCTACTCAATGCTAGAAATCTAAACCTCAGAATGCACTCACTCGAGACACTCCTTAAAATGGAGAACATTGACATCTGTGCGGTGACAGAGACCTGGTTCAAAGCTCCAGAGAGCACCCCTGCATTACCAGGATATAATTCATACCACACCTTTCGGCCACCAAACCCAGACCGAAACACTAAAGGTGGAGGCGTGTCCATATTCATTAAGGATATCCACACCTCCAAGCTAGTTGCTCAGCATAATGCATCCGAGATTATCCAAGTTCAACTAACTCTGGGCAAAACCGCAATCCAGATTGTAGCTTGCTACAGACCCCCCACCATGCCCCAGGATTCCCACTCCTCTTTTCTTTACACACTTGAAAATATTAAGGTACAACCCAGCACTCTAATAATGGGTGATTTCAACTACCCTACCATTAACTCGGAAAACTACTCGTGTACCAACTCTTTTGCTCAACGTTTTCTGGAAATAATCAAGTTCAACGCCTTGGATCAACTTATCCAAGAGGTCAGCTGCCCATTGGTCGGATCCGACCACAAGCTAATCACCCTAGACATCCACATCCTGTTCCCAACCCCATTAGGAAAACAACCATAAAAAATTTCTCCAAAGCCAACGTCACGCTTCTTAAGACAGAAGTGGCAAACTTCACGACACCCATGCAGATGGATAATAGAGGTACGACTGCTGAATCCTACACAAATGCACTTTATAAGCACTTACACGAGTGCATGGATCGTGCTATCCTCCAAAAAAAGGAAGCCAATCTGGTGGTCTTCTGCCATAAACAAACTCTACAATAGAAGAAAGAAACTGTTGCAAAAAATAGTAAAATGCCACGATTGGAGGAACTCCCTGGTCAGCTGCAGTAAAAAGCTGGGATCCCTTATAAAATCCTCCAAAGCTAGTTATGAAAACAAAATTGCCACTGATTCTAAAGACAACCACAAAGCATTCTATAGCTATGTCAAGAATCTCAGTGGCAACACTCAGATCTGCTCTGAGTTGCAGCACAATGACATTTAAATATACAGAACCAACTGATATTGTCAACATCCTAGCAGATAGGTTCAATGCTAACTTTACCCCCCTCTCACCCCCTAAAGGGCCCATCTGTATACCGGAAGAATGCAAAGTTCCTGTAATCATGGCTGCACAGGTAAAAACCTCACTCTCCAAAGCCAAGAACACAGCATCCATGGGACCTGACAACATCTCAGGCTGCCTTCTACATGAACTACAGAATGAACTGGCACCCCACCTAAGTACCACGTTCAATCATAGCCTCACCTCAGGCTTTGTGCCCATTGAATGGCGTACCACGATGGTTATCCCATTATACAAAGGGGGGGGCACAACAGACCTTGGGAACTACCGTCCCATTAGCCTGATGAGCCTGGTCTGCAAGGCCATGGAACGTATTATCCTGGAACTTATAAACAAAAGACATTGGAGATCCCCAAACTCTGGACCCCACACAGTTTGGGTTTGTAAAAGGCAGATCATGTCTCCTAAACCTGATAGACTTCTTTGAAGTAGTTACCAAAGCCATAGATGAGGGTAAGGTGGTTCACACAGCCTATCTAGATCTTGCCAAGGCGTTCAACACCATCCCCCCACTCTGGAATTGTAGATAAACTCACTAAACTAGGTATAAATTACTATTTTACAAGATGGCTTGCCAACTGACTTACTGACGGAACCCACACTGTGAAAGTAGCAGACTCCAAATCGGACTTCAGACCAGTGACAAGTGGAGTACCACATGGTTCAGTCCTGGGTCCTCTCCTGCTTGGTATCTACTTCTCTAAAGTACAGAAGGTCTTTGGCTAACTAAATTCGCAGATGACTGCAAACTAGGAGCCATAATCGAAACTTCTAATGATGTGGACATCCTACAAAAGGGCCTCACTGAGACAGATGCCTGTTGTCAAAGCCATGGTCTCCAGCTCAATGCCAAAAAGTGCATTATCGTCCCCTTTGGTAAAAATGCTGTACCCATGATCTACCACATAGGCGGTAGTCTACTTAACACTGAAAGTGTGATAGAGACCTTGGGACACAGGTGGACAGTAGTCTCTCCTTTGATAATCACATCGCCACAGTGGTCAGGAAATCCTTCTATGTGGCACACCTCATCATAAATAGTTTCTCATCCAGAAAAAAAAAGAGGTCATTGTTCCCCTCTACTCATCACTCATTAGACCCATTATAGAGTACAATGCCCCTTTTGGTATGTACCTCACAAGACATCTACAACAACTGGAAAGGTCGCAAAAATACCTCACAAAGATGATTACTGGCCTCAAACAGATGCCTTATGCAGACAGTCTCAAAAAACTCCAGCTTTAGTCCGTTGCATATCGCCTACTCAGAAGTGATCTCTGCCTAACATACAAAGCTATGTCAAACCCAGAGCTGCTGGACATGCTCCACTTAAAGAAATCCCAATCCCTCCGAGCTACACGCTCTAGGGACCTAAACATTGTCACCACAATAAACAGAACATGCTGGAGGGATAGATTCCTGTCCCAGAGACTTCCCATACTCTGGAGCAGGCTACCGATCTCTGTCAAACAAAGCTCCTCATTAGCACTCTTCAAGAAAAATCTTGATGATTGGATGGATAATAGGAAATTCACCCTGGGGATCACTTCTGTGGTTCTGCTTGACAGGGGCACAGGAAAATAATTTTCTTGGGTGGTGAAAGCCAGGGTACCTTTTTGGCTGGGCTTGTATAGGCCCTAGAGCCAGTAGCCTAGTACCTACCTATGAACCGTCATCCTTTGCACGGTAGTGTACTCTGCCTTGACTACACTCCATCAGTGTAAGTAAATCCTTAAGCAAGTGATAACTCCAGCCCCTTCCCCTAGCGTGGCCCCCAAAACTAATGGTATGGCCATGCTTTTTTTTAATGTTGTCATTTTCAAATGTCCAGAGTGGATTTTTCTTTTAAGTGTGAGATTTGGTAGGAGAAGCAGCGATATTGCACTTGGAAGGCCTCACCTTGCGTTTTGCGCAGAAGTGGGCGTATCACGAATGATTGACGACCAGGTCTCCATATGTAATGAGCCATGATTGACATGGCATTCTAATCAGCTGACAGCCCTAGTTTCTCCTCTTACAGGTTAAGGTTAATAATCATTTGTGCATTAAATCCACGACCATTACACTCGCACAAACTAAATACAAATGATGATCATCGTCCATGTTCCTAGAAATAAGTCTGCCCCCTTCACACTTGTTCCTAATTTTATAAAAATGAGAACAAAGTTGCGCTCAATACTTTTGTGACATTTGCTACGACGTATAAAAAAACACTGACAGAAAGTTGTAACACTGTCTTGGAACATGGATAGCAACCCCTATTGTGCTGGATTGTCATAGTCACTGCACCTTCCCATGTGTTTTTTGTAGTGGACTCGTACTTCTCAACTGTCCAGATTTCCACCTATTTTTGGTCTTTTCCTCATTTGTGGTTTTCTGCAAACTGTTGAGGGTTGAAGTCAATAAATAATGACACGCATATACCGCTCAACCTTTTAGAGCAAGAAATCTGGACAAAGCCATCCAAAATAAGGGCAGTTTTTTAAAATATTGCTGTTAAACTTAGAAATTTACGGCGATATTTTACTCAGAGAAACAATAAAGTCAGCACTGTCAGATCAGTAACATCGCACAGTATAAAGTATCAAACAACATAGCTATATAAACTATATTGGTTTATTGGACATTATGGATATGAACACTAGATTCTACATGTTAGAAACATATGCTAGTGTCGCTATGGAGGGAATGCATATTCATTAGTGCCCGATTACGAAATAGCATGGGGGCAGGTTTTGGGTGGGGCTTGCTACTGCGCATCTGGTGAGGCTCTCAAGTACAATATCACCGGACAAACCATGTCTACAGTTAGTGTAAAGGACTATATCTCATTTTTTCACCAAAATAAAAACTCATAGTAGAATTTGAGTGCTGTTTCCTATAATATTTGGGTGTTTCATACACAAAATAATTGCTTGGTGCAACTACATTCAGACAAAATTATGTATAGTTTCCTTAAATATCAGGACTTTTGCAAATTTTCGTGTCTTTTTTAAGGATACAACTACCAAAGTAAGAACTAAGCTAAAACTCCCACCAGAACTCATAGGTTGATACTAGGCTGTCTGCCCTAGGGCATTTATAAGCCTAGCCAGAGTGTTTGGCTTTCGCCACCCTTTTAGATTAGTTGATTGTGCCTCTGTATAGTAGGTCACAGAAGATGGCCCTTTTAAGGTTAATTTACTGTGCCTCTGTCTAGTAAGGACACAGAAGAGATCCCAGGGGTAAACCTACGATCTCCCATCCACTCGTCAAGATTTCTCTTGAAGAGGGTCATTGAGGGGCTCTGCCTAACATGGATTGGGATTTTGTTCCAGAGGGAGGGGAGCCTCTGGGATATGAATCTGTCCCTCCAGCATGTTCTATTTATTTCTGTGCTGAGGTTCAAGTCCCTGGAGCGTGTAGCTCTAAGGGATTTCGATTTCCTGAGGTGGAGCATGTCCATTAATTCTGGTTTGGACATGGCTTTATACGTCAGGCACAGATCGCCTCTGCATAGGCGGTAAGCAACCGAGTAGAGCTGGAGTTTCTTTAGCCTAACTGTGTAGGGCATCTGTTTGAGTCCCTTGATCCTTTTGGTGAGGTACTTTTGGGGTCTTTTCAGTTGCTGCAGGTGTCGGGTAAGGTACATCCTAAATGGGGCATTGTATTCAATTATGGGCCTGATGAGTAGAGGGGCACAATGACCTCTCTTGATCTAGATGTGAACCCTTTCATGATAAGGTGGGCTATATAGAAGGTCTTTCTAACCACTTTGGCAATGTGATTGTCAAAGGAGAGATTGCTGTCTACCAGGGTCCCCAAATCCCTAATTACTTCTTCCGTACTTAATGGATTACCACCTATGTGGTAATTTGTGGGCACTTTGTTTTTCTAAAAGGGGATGACTATGCACTTTTTGGCATTTAGCTTTAGGCCATGGCTCTGGCACCAGTTATCCGTCTCTGTGAGACCCTTTTGGAGGATGCTTGTGTCAGTCGGCGAGTCGATTATGGCACCCAGTTTGCAGTCATCTGCGAACTTGGTCAGCCATAGTCCTCCCGTGTTAGCCTGTACCTCAGAGAAATATACACCGAACAAGAGAGGTCCCAGGACTGAACCTTGTGGGATGCCACTTGTAACTGGTTTAGAGTCTGACATGGCACCTGCAATTCTGACCATGTGGGTTCTATCCCTGAGCCAGTTTGCAACCCATCTTGTGACATAGGGGTTGATATTTAAGCTGGTGAGCTTATTTATGATGCCCGAGTAGGGTATTGTGTCGAAGGCTTTTGCAAGGTCCAGGTAGGCTGTGTGGACTACCTTCCCTTCATCTATGGCCTTGGTGACTGTTTCAAAGAAGTCAACCAGGTTTAAGAGGCAAGATCTGCCCATAACAAAGCCGAATTGGGTAGGATCCAGTGTTTGGAGGTTCCCAATGTCTTTGTTTATGAGTTCCATGATGATACGCTCCATAGCTTTGCAGACCGGGCTAGTCAGGCTTGTAGGGCAATAGTTTCCGGGGTCCATTGTGGCACCACCTTTGTGGAGTGGGACCACTGTTGCTGTACGCCATTCCTTGTGTACATATCCTGTAGTAAGGCTGAGATTGAACAGTAACTTTATGTGAGGGTTCAGTTCTTTTTGGAGCTCGTGTAAGATGCAGCCCAGGACACCGTCTGGTCCCATTGATGCTGTGTTTTTTGCTTTGGAGAGGGCAGCTCTCACCTATTCATCTGTGATGTCAGAGAGGCTACACTCTGTTGGGATAGACATTTGCTCTTTTGGGGGGGAAGGGGGGGGAGAAGTTTGCACTGAACCTGTCTGCCAGGATGTTGGCAATATCTGTGGGTTCAGTGTATTTTTTGTTATTTTGCACTAACTCAGAGCATATCTGGGAGTTGCCGCCCAGGTTCCTGATATAACTAAAGAAGGCCTTGTGATTATCTTTAGCGTCTTGTGCAATTTTTCTTTTAAAGCTGGCCTTAGATGATTTAATGAGGGATCGTAGTTTCTTGCTAGTACTGATCAGAGATGCCTTCCCTTTTTGGGATTTTTCTCTATCATGTAGTAGCTTTCTCCTTCTGTTGTGTAGCTTATTTATGGCTGGGGTCCACCAGACAGGTCTCCTGCCTTTGGAGGAGTGAGTCTGGGTTTTATTTGGGATAGCACAATCCATGCATTCCTGTAGGTGTCCATAGAATGCGTTTGTAAAGGATTCTGCGGTTTGGGCCGTATTTTCCAATGGCCCGGGGGCTTTGAAGGATTCCACCTCGGTTTTGAGAAGTGTGAAGTTTGCTTTTGAGAAGTTCTTCACTGTGGTTTCCTTGGCTGGGGGTGGGGATGAGATATGGATTTGCAGTGAGATTAATTTATGGTCAGATCTTACCAATGAGGGGTATACCTCTGGTATGGAACATAGAGTCCCTATGTTGGTGATGATCAGGTCCAATATGTTTTCCCCTCTTGTGGGAGTGGTGACCAGTTCCATAGCATTTGAGTTTATAAATTCTAGGAACCGTTGGGCGAGGGTGTTGGGGCTTGGGTAGTGCTCCCAGTCTATGTTTGGGTAGTTGAAGTCACCCAATATGGTGGTGTTTGGAGAGATCTTCATATTCTCCAGTGTTCTCAGGAAAGCTGAGTGGGGTTCCTGAGGGTGGCTTAATGGTTAAGGTGTTTGCCTTACAAACACAAGGTGCAGGGTTTGAGTCTCGCAAGGGGTAATTACAGGGCTCTTAAATGGCTCTAAGGGTAGCTTTAGTACTAACCTATGAAATAAAAAAAATTTGAGTCTAGATGAGGTGGTACTGGCTAGGCTTAAAAATGGCTCGCAAGGGCAGGTAGCTTAGTACTAACCTATGAAATAAAAAAAATTGTACTATGAGTTTGGGAGGGTGGTCTGTAGCAGGCTACAAACTGAAAGGCAGTTTTGCCCACTGTTAGTTGCACATGGACGGTCTCTGATGCTTCGTGCAGTGCCACTAACCCGGAGGTGTGGGCATCTTTAATGAATATGGATACTCCCCCTCCTTTTGTGGTTCGGTCCGAGTTTTGGGGCTGAAAAGCATGGTATGAGGTATAACCTGGTAGTGCTGGGGTGCTCTCGGGAGCCTTGAACCAGGTTTCTGTTACTACACAGATATCGATATTCTCCATACTGAGGAGAGCCTCAAGTGCGTGCATCTTGAGGTTTAGACTTCTGGCATTGAGCAGCATTACCCTTAGTTTCTTTTTCCTTGTGTTGTCTATGGAGGTGGGTTTGTTTTGAGCCTTGCCTAAAAAGGCACTATGGGGGTGGCAAGAGCCTTAGCCAATATTGAAAGCCCAGGGTGACAGGTGCAAGCTGTCCTAAGCGGCAACGTGGCTTGTCGAGCATGTCATCCCAGGCTGACAGACACTGGATCCCCTTTAAATGACACCAATACTTTAGCCAATTGTTAAAATTGATCATTTTGTCTTTATACTGTGGCATCATTCTTGGTGTGGGTAAGATGCTACTCAAGGTCAGGGTCATACTGGCCTGGGCTACATGATCAGAGAGCTCCTCTGTCTCTTCATGTAATCCAGGGAGGTACGTCTCAGGTCATTCACACCAGCATGGACAATGGCGGAGTCATATTTGTACTTGCTTTGGAGTGACCTGAGTGCTTGTGTTATGTGGCAGATCCTGGCACCCGACAGGCAGCTTACAGTGACCTTCTCCTTGTTCAGCCTGGTGAGTGGGACGTCAGTGTGTCTGACAATAGTCGCCTATTACAAGTGTATTAGGTGTGTTGTTTAGCCTTAAGGGCTGTGACTTTGTGGCACATTGACTTTGTGAACTGTGTGATACGTGGGTATTGTTGTGGTATAGCGGTTGCTTGAATGTTTGCTTTGGAGGTCTCTGCTGCTTGGGCAGATTTTTATTTAGAGCCTCCGAGTATGTTTTTGTGTGTTTATTTGTTTGGTTTGTTGTTGCGATAGGTCTATGTGAGACTGGATTTGTGGTGTGTGTGGTTACCTTCTCCTCCTGACTGACTGCGCCTCAGCCTTCAGTTTGGCTATATAGTTCCATCTCTCACATATATTTGAGCTTGTTGGGAGGA
>NC_056733.1:910481947-910589127 GCF_019279795.1 Protopterus annectens
TCCTTAGCTACACCATCCAACCCCCCAAATCCCACCTTTATAGAGAGTGCCGAAAACTCTCTAATTTTAATGTAGTCCACTTTAGCTCTATTCTATCCACCATTGACTGGTCTATCCTTAAACAAATCCCTCTCAGTGACACAGTTACTAGGTTCAATAGCATCTTCCTGAATACCCTGAACTCCCTTGCTCCCTCTAGGAAGGTTAGAATAAAACCCAATTATGCTCCCTAGCTCTCAAAAGAAACTTAAGTCCAATATGCTAAAAAGAGAGAGAGCTTGGAAAGCCTGGATCAAAACAAAGGAATTACCTCTGTTACATAATTATACACACCAAGCCTGGATCAAACAAAGGAATTACCTCTGCTACATAATTATAGACATCTCAGAAATCTTACAAAAAACAAACCAATAATGACAAAGTCCTTTTATAACTCTGCCCAATTCATTAACAAATCCGACCCTCGTAAGTTCTGGTATACTATAAAATTCTCTCTCCAGGCTGCCCCTCAACTCCCTGCCCCTACCCAAATATATCTCCTCGGGAAACTGCTACTCTTCTGAATAAACACTTTATGGAAACCATCCAACCGTAACACAACTTCTCTGCCTACTCCACCCAGTCCTTTTAACAAACAACTGTTCTCTTTAAATCCAGTTCCTACTTCCTACATCAGATCTCTTCTTCACAAACTCAAACCCTGCTCTCCCTCCACTGACAATCTACCTCCTACCTTCCTCAAAATTGCTGCTGACTCCATTGCCTATCTACTAATCCAATAGCTCTATTCAGGAATCCACTGTCCCTACCCTATGAAAATCCTTTTTCACCATTCCCCTGCATAAAGGTGGAAACTGTACAGACCCATCTAACTACCTACCTACCTATAGCTATTCCATCTCCCCTGTCTAAGATTCTCGAAAATTGTATCCACTCACAACTACCTCCTCCAGCATAACTTCCTTATTCCCACTCGGCATGGTTTCCGTCCCAACCACAGCACAACTACTTCCCTCTTATCCTTTACATAACCATTGCCGAGGCCATAGACAATAACAAACTCATATCATGTCTCTTCCTTGACCTTTCCAAAGCCTTTGATAAGTCTGCCACCCCATACTGCTGTCTAAACTTGCAGACCTCAATCTGTCTTCTTCCTCTCTTGCCTGGTTCTCCAGTTACTTATGATCTGTTAAATGGCTCTCTTCCATTTATACCTGTCCCAACCGGGATACCACAAGGTTCTATCCTGGGTCCCCTCCTATTTAATGTCTTTACCAGTGATTTCTATACTTCTTGTAAACAATCCTCCCTCATCCAATATGCAGACAACTTGACTCTCATTTCCATGTCAGACAATATCTCCAGTCTCCACACTCTTACTCAACAGGCCTTCCTATCCACTGAACAGTGGTTGTCCAGGAATCTACTCATTCTCAACCGTAAAAAGACCAAACTCTTATTTTTCCCCGATCTCGGTCTCACCTCAAATCCACCTTTACTGTTACTTCCTCTAATAACACTGTTATCCAACCTGAAGCTCACACTAAACTCCTTGGGTCATCATAGATGATGAACTGAAATTGAACTTGTGCATCCTCCAAAGCATAACAAAGACTCACCAAAAACTTGGTTTACTGTATCCCAACAAAAAATTTCTAACTAGAGATGCCAAACTCTCCCTTGCACAAGCTCTTCTCTCCTCCCTTCTATATGCACTGCCCCAGTATTTACCAATATCCAACCTACTACTTTAAACAAACTCCAATAAACTTAACCACAAGATAGCTAGATTTATCACAAACTCACCATACAATACACATCATTGCCTTGCTCGAAATACTCTCCACTGGTTAGAATTCCCCCATCTTCTACTGTTGTCACAACTTCAAATGTTGCACTTCATTCTTTACAAACCTTCATCCTGCCTGCTCTCTCTTCTTTCATCTCTATCTACACTCCTCCGCAGACTCTCCGTACCTCTAATCAGCAACTACTACAAATCTACGTACCCCAAAAAAAAAAAATAGCTGCCAAACTCCTATATAAACACATCGCCCAAGCCTGGAACAAACTCCCAAGAGACATTTGTTCCATCATTCACCCATCCCACTTAAACTCAAACTTCATCTACTCATCTCCAAAATATGTCCTTGTCAAGCCCCTGCTTAAGCTCCCCACAACCCTACTATATAACTTCAGTCCCTCCACATACAGCTAAGTTCTCCACTATTGTGGATACTTATTAAACTCTACAATCAATACTGTTGGATTTCACACTTTTTGTAAATATGTAAATATATTTTTAGTCTGTAAAAAAAAAAAAAAAATATGTCGTGTTTTTACATTTCTGCTTTGTCTGTCTAACGTATAACTGATTTTTATTTTTGACTCAAATGTTTTGATTCTCTGTAAACTTTTTTTTTTTTTTTTATATGGAGCTTTTTTCCTTGGGTCTCCACTGAAAATGGGCCACAAGCCCAGCTGGACCAACCTGGTTAACAAATGTTAAATAAATAAATAATGCTACCTGCAGTGTGACAATAAATCCCACATTCCTGCACATACAGCGTTAATACTACACACAGTGTGTCAGTGAATTTAACATTGCTGCATGCATACATTAACAATTCCTTTACAATGTTCAAATGAGTTCCACATACCTGCATGCATACAGTTTGAGAATTAATTCTTCATACCTGCATGCATACAGTGTTAATACTACCTAAAGTGTAAGAATGAATTCCACACACCTGCATACATACATTAATACTACCAGCAGTGTGAGAATGACTTCTACATACTGGTATATGTTGTTGTGTCTTTTGGCTTATCCCAGTTAGGGGTCGCCACAGTGGAACTCCGGTCCGCAAATGTTTGGTAGTGGATTTTTACGTGCCGAGTTACCAGCCCTGACGCACAACCTTTCACGCATGCCTCCACACAGAAGACGTGCTAACTGAGAATCGGACGGGACAACGTCTTGCTGTGAGGCAACAATGCTACCGCAGCACCACTACCGCGGGTACATACCTGTATATGTACAGTGTTAATATTGCTTACTGTGTGAGAATGGAGTCCGTATACCTGCATACATACAGAGTTAATACTACCTACAGTGTGAGAATGGAGTCTGTATACCTGCATACATACAGTGGTAATACTGTCCACATTGTGAGAATGGATTCTGCATATCTGCATACATACAGTGCTAATCCTAACTACAGTTTGAGAATGAATTCTACTTACCTGCATACTTTCCTCCAGTGTTAATGCCATTACTAGTATGACAACAAATGCACATTCCTGTATGTGTTACAGTGCTGTGCAGTGTGAGAGTAACTTCTGGACAGCTGTAAGTATAGTATTTAGGTAAGTTTTCTCATATAATGTGATAATGTAGTCTTATGCAATGATTCCTATTGTCTGGATATCTGTTTTGTACTGCTTCGCTTTGACTGGCATGAGACCGCTTCCCTATACCTTTATAAGCAGTTTTATATATATTGTTTTATGTTGTAGAACAAGAAGGAAGTGGGAGATTTATAATTACTCAAAGCATTATCTGCTTATGTTAATGATTTATCACTTTATTTTCCCTTTTTTTTGCAACAGGAACTTCATAAGTGCAATGTCACGTATGTTGGACTTTTGCCCATGACTCCTTTGCCCAGGGATTAGCTGGCATCATTGTTGCCTGGGGGGCTGGCCAGGGTTTCAAAACTAACTGATTGGTTTGGAGGTGGGGGTTAGGACAGGAATAGGACAAAACCACATGGTGATCACCCCATGGCGAAGACCATGAGGATAGCATTTGAGAGTCTAAATAGATCTGTTGATGTGACCACTTCCCAAGAGTCAAACTTGAGGAATCTGGGGTAAATGCAAATATAATGTCCACTGATATAGGCAATTAAATAGTGGCATCCCAGTAACACTGGCTGTCACAAGAAATGAACCAAGTGTTTTTTTGCAGGGGCCGGCACCCCACAGCCCCGTTACTAAAATGTACCATGTCCACAGTCTCAGACCCATGGAAAAAGTACAAACGGCACAAAGGACACACAGTTCCTGCACCCTATTTACAGCATTCCATTACTGAAAACAGTATATGTAAACTGCAGGTACAGTTCAGTAAAGTAAATAAATAAAATCCATATGGACTACGATACCTCACATTTAACACCTCAAAACACACCCAGCATCTGATATGCCACAGAGACTAAAAAAGTCTGCATTAACTATTACTGCATTATGATATTATATCAAATATTATCAGACTGTTTATAAAAATGCACCCAATTAAACAGCATGCACCTGCTGTCCTGTGAATATGATGTCAGCTGAGCATGCTCCTGTGAATATGGTGTCAGCTGAGCATGTTCCTGCTCTCCTGTGACCATGGTGTCAGCTGCTCTTATCCCAGAGAGTATGATACAGGGCCTGAGCTGTATCACTGTAGCTCCATTCCACAGGTTTGCAACTAAAGTCGTGATACTTGTAAGGCTTTCTTCTTTGAAAGTTGCTGGGGGGGGGGGTTAGGTGCAGCCAGCTACAGGTCAAGTTGGGTTATCATTCAGAGAACAGTGGATAAGGAGAAAAGCTGTAGATAGTAGCAGGAGGGAGCTAATTGAAAGTACATGGTAGTACAATGCTTCAGTTCAGGACATCCGTAGTCTGTGATTACTTTTTTTTTCCATTCTCACTAGATCTGTGCTGCAGTTGCTCCATATCGCTCTAATCCTGCACTTACTGTTTGAACTCTTCCCTCAGGTACTTCTTTTCCCTCCTTTTTGTTAGCATATTTTTTTTATCAACCATTGTAATTGTGGATGATAACAGGAGAGATACTTTAGCGCTATGCAGTTAAGACTTGTATGCATACAGAGGTTTATAAGTCAATGTAGAAAGGGATGATGATGAAACTGGGATGGAGTTTGAGAAGTAAAGAGAGAGTAGCATTTCAAATTCAGGTCCTTAAGGAGAATAATCACCAGAACCATACAGGATTTTACATTTATAAAATATAAGAAAGTATTCTAAGAACTAAGCCAACAAAGTAATGACGAAAGGAAAGTTTACCAACAGGGATGACTGCACGGAGGGCTATAAAAATAGACAAAAGGGGGATTGAATTTGCTGGAGACAGTTAGTTAATAAAGGAATCAAAGGCATTGTAAGAAAATAACTAGAAATGGAAAGTAATGTGGGATGAGGCCAAGCAAAAGTTTGGACTACAGGTTAGAGTCTACCTTCCCTACCAGAGATTGATAACAGAATGTAGTTAAAAAAGAAATGGATAGAGGAATCTCAAGTGAAAGACCAGCTGTGGTAGTGTTTTTGGCTGAGGCTAGAACAGAAGCTGCTGTTATAAAAGGGATAATTGGTAAGGTTTGTAAAATTTTCCACGATACCTACAAGAATCAATCAGAGGAGGTTACAAAAGATTGGAAAGAGAAACTAGCAAAACAATTTACAGTGGAACAATTGGAGGTCATATGCAACCAATTCCAGAATGTATAGGATCTTTGTCTGGAAGTGTTTACTTATGTATTTTATATACCAAGCAGATTTCCGAAATGTTTTCCTCAGAGTGCTTTGTCAGAAATGCCATTTTGTTGATTTTAGTCTTGCATTCTTTCTTTTTGTCTTCTTTGCAACTTTTAGCACCACCCCCACACACACTTCTGCAAGCAAGGACTCCTCTCACTCCAGCTAAAATCAAAGGAAACTGTATAACCATTAATCATCAAAAAATAGACTGCAGCCCCAGCTGTAACTCCGGGAACCCTGCTGTTGCCACTTAAGGGCAGTGTAGGTGCCTGCTTTTGTGGATACTGTTACACCTTGTTGAAATCTGTTACAGTCAGCTAGAGCGCATACACAGGGGCGACAGCTGCAAATCTTCCTCTTGGCACCCCACCCTTTTCAACCATTTCACAGTTGATACATTTTGCTTTACTTATCTGCTCTGTTATGTTAGGGTATGAGTCCCTCTCAATAGAGGTATATCCTTCAGTCCCTATCCCTTAATACTTCTTCAATAATTGAACACAAAGTGAAAGTGCAAAGTCTTGAGCTAATTTTATGTTTAGCTACATAGTGTGCAGCAGACACAGAGCAAAGGGGAATACAAATGTAAAAAAAAATAAATAAAAGTTGTCATTGCAGACTAGTAAGCAACATGCAACTTCTACCTGTGGTGTACTCTTACTGATTTGTTTTTCTTACCTACCCTACCTCCATTCCCACCCCCACTTTCATTTAATTTCTACTATCTACCCAAATACAAAACCCAATCCAGATTACCCTATCCCTGCTCCCCGACCTCACACAGCCCCGCCCTTTTCTCTTTACACTGTCTAATCAAATTATTGTTACTTCTTGCAACTCTGACTTGTACAATGACTATAACCTACCTCCTACCCCCTTTACTTTACTTCCTCATTTCGCTCACCTCCTACCAGTTACAACTGCACGACTTCCAACTTCCAACTACTATTACATTCCTCAGTCAACTAAAAGAATTGTCCTACACATGCTCTGTCTCACCATCTCTATTCAACATCTCCCCTACCCAACTTTACAAACAGTGTTAGCACACACACTCCTTACCACGCAAGCTAAAATACTTGTGTCACAATCACTACTAGTACCACTCCAAACCACCCCCGCTCCCAAACGCACTTCTGATTGATGGGGATATCTATCCCAATCCAGGTCCTGCTTCTCCTACAACTTCCTTACCCATTGCAATGGCAGTCAGTCTCAACAGTCTCCCTACCCCCAATCCAAAACATCTTAATAAATGCTCAATTAACATATAGAGCCTCCCGAACAAAACCACAGAACTACACTCCTGGATTACTTTCCATTCCCCACACATTCTTACCCTATCTGAAACATGGTTAAATCCCCCCCCCCCCCCATTACAATATCTACCAGCAAGACAGAATGGTTAGGAAATGTGGTGGTGTCGTCTCCATTATGTACTCGAACACCTATCTCCCCTACCTATAACCCATCCAAATTTCCACCCCGCCAAACTACTTATCCTAAACTGTCACCTTAACCTAGAAAAGAAATTTGCCTTGGCTGTTATCTATATACTACCAGGTAATAACATTCCCATCCTTGAATCCATACTCTCATGGCTGTCACTCAGTATCCGCTATGAAACCATCCTGTTAGGAGCAGTTAACATTGACTGGCTAAAACTATCTCTACAACCAGCCCATGTCTCACCATCAACCTACATGGCTTTCATCAGCTATTTACTACACCTGCTAGATTCAATAAAAACAATAATAGTAGCTCCACTCTTGACTGGATCCTAACAATTGACCATAACCTGTATCAAAACCCTACTACCCTACCAGACTCCCTTAGTGACCACCTTCCTATCTGAGTTCTTAGGCATACTGTTCAGATACCTAAATACCATCTCTATAAAGATTGTCACAATCTCTCCACTTAAGTGAGACCTTTAATCACATGCTAAACTCTATAGACTGGTCAATTCTGAAACACATCCCTCTAAATGATGCTGTCCTTCATTTCACTCACACTTTTCTCTCCATCCCTGACTCTCTACCACCTGTCAGAAAAGTAAGAATCAAAACAACCCACACCCCCTGGCTCTCAAAAGATGCACTCACTCTTAAGGACAGAACCCACAGGGGTTAGAGTTGCTGGCCTTTGTGTCAGACTCGAAGCGGTCACAAGTGGGTGTCCCACAGATTTCGGTCCTTGGCCCCTATTGTTTGGCATATGCAACCAATTCCAGAATGTATAGGATCTTTGTCTGGAAGTGTTTACTTATGTATTTTATATACCAAGCAGATTTCCGAAATGTTTTCCTCAGAGTGCTTTGTCAGAATTGTCATTTTTGTTGATTTAGTCTTATATTCTTTCTTTTTGTCTTCTTTGCAACGTTTAGCACCATCTCCCCCCCCCACTTCTGCGAGCAAGGACTCCTCTCACTCCAGCTAAAAATCAAAGGAAACTCTATAACCAATAATCATCAAAATATAGACTGCAGCCCCAGCTGTAACTCCGGGAACCCTACTGCTGCCACTTAAGGGCAGTGTAGGTGCCTGCTTTTGTGGATACTGTTACACCTTGTTGAAATCTGTTACAGTCAGCTAGAGCACATACCCAGGGGCGACCGCTGCAAATCTTCCTCTTAGCACCCCACCCTTTTCAACCATTTCACAGTTGATAATTTTGCTTTACTTTTCTGTTATGTTAGGGTATTGATTCCCTCTCAGTAGAGGTATATCCTTCAGTCCCTACCCCTCAATACTTCTTCACTAATTGAACACCAAGTGAAAGTGCAAAGTCTTGAGCTAATTTTATGTTTAGCTACATAGTGTGCAGCCAACACAGAGCAAAGGGGAATACAAATGTAAAAAAAAAAATAAAAGCTGTCATTGCAGACTAGTAAGCAACATACAACTTCTACCTGTGGTGTACTCTTACTGATTTATTTTCTTACCTACCCTACCTCCATTCCCACCCCACTTTCATTTAATTTCTACTATCTACCCAAATACAAAACCCAATCCAGATTACCCTATCCCATCTCCCCGACCTCACACAGCCCCGCCCTTTTCTCTTTACACTGTCTAATCGATTACTGTTACTACTTGCAACTCTGACTTGTACAATGACTATAACCTACCTCCTACCCCCTTTACTTTACTTCCTCATTTCACTCACCTCCTACCAGTTACAACTGCACGACTTTCAACCTCCAACTACTATTACATTCCTCAGTCATCTAAAAGAATTGTCCTACACATGCTCTGTCTCACCATCTCTATTCAACATCTCCCCTACCCAACTTCACAAACACAGTCTTAGCACACACTCCCTTACCACCCAAGCTAAAATACTTGTGTCACAATCACTACTAGTACCACTCCAAACCACCCCTGCTCCCAAAAGCACTTCTGATTGATGGTGATATCCATCCCAATCCAGGTCCTGCTTCTCCTACAACTTCCTTACCCTTTCCAATGGCAATCAGTCTCAACAGTCTCCCTACCCCCAATCCAAAGCATCTTAATATATGCTCAATTAACATATAGAGCCTCCCGAACAAAACCACAGAACTACACTCCTGGATTACTTTCCATTCCCCACACATCCTTACCCTATCTGAAACATGGTTAACCCCCCCCCATTACAATATCTACCAGCAAGACAGAATGGTTAGGAAAGGTGGTGGTGTCGTCTCCATTATGTACTCCGAACACCTATCTCCCCTACCTATAACCCATCCAAATTTCCACCCCGCCAAACTACTTATCCTAAACTGTCACCTTAACCTAGAAAAGAAATTTGCCTTGGCTGTTATCTATATACTACCAGGTAATAACATTCCCATCCTTGAATCCATACTCTCATGGCTGTCGCTCAGTATCAGCTATGAAACCATCCTGTTAGGAGCAGTTAACATCGACTGGCTAAAACTATCTACAACCAGCCCATGTCTCACCATCAACATACATGGCTTTCATCAGCTATTTACTACATCTGCTAGATTCAGTAAAAACAGTAATAGTAGCTCCACTCTTGACTGGATCCTAACAACTGACCATAACCTGTATCAAAACCGTACTACCCTACCAGACTCCCTTAGTGACCACCTTCCTATCTGAGTTCTTAGGCATACTGTTCATATACCTAAATACCATCTCTATAAAGATTGTCACAATCTCTCCACTTTTAACAGTGAGCCATTTAATCACATGCAAAACTCTATAGATTGGTCAATTCTGAAACACATCCCTCTAAATGATGCTGTCCTTCATTTCCATCACACTTTTCTCTCCATCCCTGACTCTCTACCACCTGTTAGAAAAGTAAGAATCAAAACAACCCACACCCCCTGCCTCTCAAAAGATACACTCACTCTTAAGAAAAAAAGACCACCTGGAAACAATGGAATAAAACTAAATCACCTTCTCTTCTCTAGACCTTTAAACAGCTACATAAAAAAAAACACATCACTACAGATAAGGAAACATTCTACTCCAATGCCCAACTCACCCATAAGTCTAACCCCAAAGAATTGTAGCACTCTGTTAATAAGATCTTACACCCAGGCAACCCCTCTACCCCCAACAACCCCCCCCCACTGAACCTGCCATGCTTCTAAAATCATACTATATTGATTCTATTCACAAACTCGCCCACGATGGTCAGAACAATAAATACACTCCACATTTCACCAATACTCCCTCTTTCACATTAGTCCCCATCCTGACATCTTACATCAAATCTCTCCTGCTTAAGCTGAATCCTTGTTTCCCCTCTTCTGACAACCTTTCCCCTCTCTTTCATAAGCTAGCCATTCACTCAATAGCTTACCCTGTCTCTATACTGATCAGTAGATGTATTCAAAATTCCACCATCCCAGATATATGGAAATAATTCTTTGTCACTCCATTACACAAGGGAGGCAACAGCAATGAACCATCCAACTACAGCCCTATTGCTCTGTCCACGATAAACTCCTTGAAAAATCCATTCACAGACAGCTTAAGTACTTTCTAGGTAATATTGACCAACTTTAAGTACACCAAATAAACTTAAGTGCTTTTCGTACGCACAATGTACAAACTTCTTCAGAGAACCAAGCAAGTGAAAACACACCATTAATATAACTTTCTCAAGGTCACCTGGTATTACGCCCCTTGCTCAATTCAGATTAAAAGGTACAGCATCAAAAAATCACATTTTAAAACAAACAGTTAAAAAAAATTATTACATATATGTCTCTAGGTTTTAATATATCCTATACATTCAAGAATTCTAGTAGTAGGAAAAAATTCAAGTAGTAGAAAAAAACAGAATCATTATGTTAACAATAATAAACTTTCCCTAAGCGTTAATGAAGAAATATAGAAAACCTTTCAATGTATTTATATATATATATATAATATATATATATATATATATATATATATATATATATATATATATATATATATATGACTCGTAGTGAATAAAAAATATATATTATTATTATTATTATTAAAAATATTATTAATAGATAATCCTATAATTAACCTATAATAAATCATACATTATAAATTCTATAGAATTATCAATTATAATCAATTATGTTAAAATATTACCTAATCTAATAAAAACTTCTATATAAATGTTTTCATCTCATAAGATAAAATAGATAAACATACTATAAAAGTAATAGAGAACCAGCAAATGGAAATAGTTGAAGGAGACTGTTTGCCTACTTATCATGTTATTAAGAATACAGAAGGAGATTTTTCAATATATAATTACTCTTCTATGTTTGTACCAACAGAATTGGCAAATTTACTAGCCAAGGGTCTTACCTTTGAACAACATGAATGTTACCAATTGTATTGTGGACTTAAAATTGTACATTCGTAAATTAAATTTGGCAATGCTTTTGGGGAACACTTTCCTTAGTAGCAAGGGGGAGCATAGAGTTCCTAGCACTTTTAATCCACCTTTACACAATAATTTATTATTGTATGAGAAAATATGTGAATTGGATCTAAGAAATTTCCACTACATAAGAAATAACAATGATAGGAAGAATAACCTAAATATGGATGAAACAGATTGGTTAAACTATTTACATAATTCGAATGTCCGAATTATGAAATCGGATAAGGGTGGGGGCCTGGTCTTTATGGACCAGGTTGACTATATTAACAAAATGGTATCTATGTTATAAACGGATTCTTACGAACAAATCTCACTTAATGAATACAACCAAGCTATCCAAAGAGTTAAAGGCTATATTAATGATTTATTTATAGAGGGGAAGATTGATTCTGATGTGCTTAATTATTTAATTATGCCCTCGCCCATTGTGCCTATTCTTTTCGGAATACCAAAAATCCATAAGGACCTGATAGACCCTCCCTTTAGACCAATTGTGAGTGGAAGGAATAGTGTAACCTATGCCTGTGCTAAAATGGTAGACAAACTCCTTAATAAATATGTTAACCTTGAACCCACTATTTGTAAGGATTCATGGTCATTTTTGCTGAAAATTAATGAGTTCCCTTTTAATGAAAAAGTTAATTTATTGATTATAGATGTTAGGGACCTCTATACCTCGATTCCGCAGGATTTAGGCATCGAATGGGTTTCATTGAATCTTAGAAGATTGAATGCTCCACCTCCTGAGATTTGGCTTATAGAGGAATTATTGACTATAGTTTTTGCCCATAATTTTATTGTGTTTAATGATAAATTTTATCATCAAAAGAGAGGGGTAGCAATGGGCTCTCCTTGCGGATCGAGCTTTGCTAATTTGGTCATGAGTTCTTGAGAAAAAGAATATGTACTCGCTGAAACAGAGCTTACTTTTAAAATAAAATTTTATACTAGATACCTGGACGATATTTTCATCCTATTGGAAGGAGATATCGAACAAGCAGTACAACTTATTGAATATTTTAATTCGACCACCCAATTCCTTGAATTTACGTTTAATTATGATGCAAAAGAAATAGCATACCTTGATGTTTTTCTTACAAAGAACTTGAGTTTTGGAAGGTTTGAATCAAAAATTTTTAGGAAGGCTTCTTATTCTAACACTGTTTTGCACCTTACCAGTGCTCATCCCATATATCAAAAGAAATCAGTGGTGAAAAGTCAGGCTGTTAGAGCAGCAAGAATGATTAGTAACATCGAAGACTTCTTGGATGAATGTAGGAATTTAAAAGATATGTTCCTTAATAGAGCCTATCCACATGAATTTATAGACATATATTGGAGGAGGTTAAAATGAAGAGAAATAATGTTTTTTATAAACCACTATTAGTGAAAGTTATCACTTCTAACACCACCCCCACCATAAGCCCTGTTTCAGATTCATTATACCAGATGGATGAGAGAGACCTGTCTTTACCCTTTGAATATAGTCTTACCCTCACTTATTGCTCCAATTTTACCTCATTAAAGAATATTTTTCTAAAAAATTGGAGCATTTTGAAGGAAAATAAGGATGTAATATCTAGGGTAGGCATCTCGCCAAAAATTACAGTTAGGCATGATATGAATTTTAAACAACTTTTAGATGGTATTAATAATAGACCTAACTTTATTTATGGGCAAAAGAAAATGACTACTTGTGGCAACTGTCCCTATTGTAAGCTAATAATTATAGGAAATTCTATCAATATTCAAGAACTTGTGTTAAAAAGTAAATTTAAAACCAATTGCAACTCTAAGATGGTTGTGTATGTGGCCAAGTGTCAGTTATGCCCATGTTTTTACGTGGGTAAAACCATTCGACGGCTTAGGGATAGGATATACGAGCATACCTATAATATTAGAAAAGGATCCCTTGATAATGCCCTGGCTAGGCATGTTTCTGAATGTCCCACACATAATTTCAAGTTCTGGATAGTAGATCAATTGCTACCCAACATTAGAGGTGGCCCCATTGAATTGCAGTTAGAGCGCCTGGAACTATTATGGCAAATTAAATTGTGTTCCTATTGTTTGCCAGGCCTAAACGACGTTTGTTCTATTATGCCTATTCTAAAATTACGAAGTTTAACTAGGTAGTTAATTTTTGGATGTTATGGGATCTAAACTGCCATCCCTTTTCTTTATGAGTACCTAAACTTTTATAGTATTTATCTATTTTATCTTATGAGATGAAAACATTTATATAGAAGTTTTTATTAGATTAGGTAATATTTTAACATAATTGATTATAATTGATAATTCTATAGAATTTATAATGTATGATTTATTATAGGTTAATTTATTATAGGATTATCTATTAATATTTTTAATAATAATATATATTTTTTATTCACTACGAGTCTTTTATATATATATATATATATATATATATATATATATATATATATATATATATATAAATATATTGCAAGGTTTTTTATATTTCTTCATTAACGCTTAGGGAGAGTTTATTGTTGACATAATGATTCTGGTTTTTTCTGCTACTTGAATTTTTTCCTACTACTAGAATTTTTGAATGTATATGATATATTAAAACCTAGAGACATATATGTAATAATTTTTTTAACTGTTTGTTTTAAAATGTGATTTTTTGATGCTGTACCTTTTAATCTGAATTGAGCAAGGGGCGTAATACCAGCTGACCTTGAGAAAGTTATATTAATGGTGTTTTTTCACTTGCTTGGTTCTCTGAAGAAGTTCGTACATTGTGCGTACGAAAAGCGCTTAAGTTTATTTGGTGTACTTAAAGTTGGTCAATAAATACCTTCCTACGGACTTTCTGGGCTGCCTTTTGTTTTTTACCAGCCTAGTTTTTGTTCTTTTGGTAGCAGTACTTTCTAGGTAATAGTATTAAGAAAATACACCAAAAGCTCTGACTGCTGTATCGACAGCCATTATCTCACTCCCTTATCCAAACATATACTCTCCATTTCCTACCTGTGGAGCACCTCTTCTCACCAACCTTCAGTCCTCCCTAAAGACAAAACTGTCCTCCTGCTACAATAAAATCTCTGTTTGCTACCGGGACCAAATCCTCCTCCCACCACTGCGATGCACTCCACTCCTTGACCTGGCTGGAACTACCCCACTGTCTCTCTTACATTCAACTGTTAACTGCTCACAAACTCCTCTTCAAACCCTCTTAACTGTCCTTTCCTCTCCTCCATATTCACCTTGTATCATCCTGACAGATTACTTGGGTCCAGTAACCAGAACCTCCGTAAAGTGTGCAAACCCTTGCACACACCTGGGAAACTTCTCCTGTCTTTCTCCCTCTCTCGCCTATGAACTCACATCCCCCCACATTCAAATCACCCAAAACCACTCCGCCTTCAAGACCATGCTCTATTCCCATCTCTCTTCTCACTGGGAATGCTCATGCTCTCACCCTACCTGACTCCCTCTAATCCATTTCTGCTCCCCCATCCTTTTTCTTTTTTCCTTTCTCAAAACTAAAACCTACTGCCTCCCTTCATTTCTTGTCTACTCCCTCTCCCTTTTGTTTTCCCTCTCTCATAACTCAACCTATTTCACCTCTCACTGTCCTCCTTTAATTCTTCCTACCTCTCACCTCATGAAGCTATGAGTGCATATATGCCTGCAAACCAAACTATACTTATGTACTCCAAAACACCTATGTTTTAATTTCTTTCAATGCTTTGCTGCATTACCTACTCAAAGGTTATTTTTCTGATTTCTTTATGGCTGTGTTTTAACAGTTTTGAAAATGTTATTGTACTTATACTTACATTTCCTTGCTCAAATATTTTTATTCTGTCTTCTGTATTACTGTGTTTTAGTAAATTTGTGAGTTATATTGTACTTGTTAACTTTGACTTAGCTTTGTAATAATTGCATGTGGAGATTTTCTCCCCGGGCCTCCATTGAAAATGGGCTCATTTTCAGCCCAATGGAGTTTCCCGGTTAACAAATTGCAAACAAATTAATTTAAAATAATAACCTCCTAACCCCTACATAACATTTCATACCCCATTATAATACATCTAATGCCCTACTGTCCTTTACTCAAACTGTTGCCGAAGTCATGGGCAAAAATTTACTGGTTTCTTGACTCTTTCTTGACCTTTCTAAAGCATTCGATACTGTATCGCACTCTAAATTTCTCGATTAACTATCACAACTCAGTTTATCTCCTTCTACTATTAAATGGTTCACTAGCTATCTCACCACTAATAGACAGCAATCAGTATGATGGCAGGCCACCTGCTCCCCTTACTTACCAATCCAAACTGGGGGTGCCTCAAGGCTTGATTCTTGGCCCTTTACTCTCTCTCATATTTTCACAAACCAACTGCATACTTCCTGTACAGCATCCTCCCTGATACAGTATGTGTACAATTCTACCCTTATTACCTGTTCTGACAGTTTCTCTAACCTCGTACTGAACAGCATAGCTTCCTATCTGTAGGAAAAATGGCAAACCGAAAACCAACTAATTCTAAATCCCCAAAAAAACAAAGCTACTACTGTTTTTTCCCCAAAACACTCTTGAACCTCAAATCAGCCTTCACCATTTCTTCTACCAACAATATCATCATACAGCCTGACCCACATACGAAATCTCTTGGTGGTGTTATCGATGACCAATTAAAATTTGATACCCATATTCATCACTGTATTAAAAATACCAATCAAAAACTCAACCTACTCTATAGACATAAAAAATACCTAGCCCCTAACTAGCTCAGGCCTTCCTCCTTCTATGTCTACTTTATGCCTCCCCCATCTTTTCACATCTACAGTCTACCCTTTTGGCTAAACTCTGTCAAGTCATACTACAGTGTTGCAAGATTTGCTAGTAACCAACTCTATAAATCTCATCACTGCCATGCACTGAAACAACTCTAGTGGCTTGACTTCCCCCAGCACCTGCTTCACTCATGGCTGAAATGACTCATAGTCTGCTCTTAAAACCCATTTCCTGTCCTGCCCTATCCTCGCTAATATCACATTATACCCCTCCCAGAACTCTGCAGCTCTGACCAGCTCCTTCTGGACACCTATAAACCAAACAAAACATTGGTAAACTTTTTAACAAATTATATAGTTTTTCCTGTGCATGGAACAAACTACCCCTTAACATCCAAATAATTTCTAACATAAATCTCTTTAATTACAAACTTAAAACCTTTCTGCTAAATGTCAATACCTGTCACTGCAATGATTCCACTTAAACCCCACTTTACTACCTCCCACCTACTGCAAGTGTTTTATCTCTTTCTCATTTTGTTTTAAAAAAAATCTAACTTTTGTACTGCATGTTATGCACGTTATTGTAATGTTTATGTAAACTTCATTCTCAGGCCTTTTGTGAATTTCTAATATTCTGCTGTGAAGCACATTGTTGTATTCTTTGCAAACAACTTCATTGTCAGATGTTTTATTTATGTAACTCTGTAATAACTGTCTGGAGCTTTTCTCCTCAGGTCTCCACTGAAAATGGGCCCCTGGCTCATTTGGACTAACCTGGCTCACAGATGACTAATAAATAAAATGTTGAGGGAGCAAACTGTCGCAACTAAAGAACTGATTCTTCTTAGATGGGACACAGGATCCTAATTGCATAGACATAAAAAGTCCTTACTAAGTTTAATGTTATTGGCTGCCAAAAAAAATTACTAGAAAATCAAAATCTAAACCATCTGTAATAGGGAAGGAGCAAAGTACTCAGAAATACATTGTATTTGTAGGAACAATGCACACAATAATGTTCAGAAGGAATAAGGTTTAAGGGAATGATGTTGGAGTGAATGATGATTGTTTAAAAAAAAAATTTGTACTTAACATAACATTCCATCTGTGCTGTCCTTTTTCATTCCTCCTCGAGTGAAGAGTTCAGATCCGAGACGTCCGATCTGACTCAGCCACTATAAAATCTTGTGGCAACTTAGGACTCTCGGGCTTCTTCCTTACCCACAATGCCCCATCCCCCATTACCTCGGATCTTGTTTGCAAGTTATAAAAGAAAGACATATTCTTATAACTTTTATATATCGGATAAAGAGGGAGACAACAAGTCAATGCAACATCTGGAACTGGTAGTGCTCATAAGGTATAACAAATTTGGTAGATCTGCTTGGTTTTCTAAAATAAACCTAAAAAGGGTTGGGGCTGGTGGGTGGGGAGTCTAGGAGGAATTAAAATGGACAGCACAGATGGAACATTATGGTAACTACATAACTTCTTTATCTGATGTTGATGATTATCTTCGACTGATGGGACAGAGGTGTTTGCCTTACAAACACAAGGTGGCAGGTTTGAGTCTCACAAGGGATAATTGGTAGGCTTAAAATGGCCCACAAGGGCAGTTAGTCTAGTACTAATCTATGAATCTATGAAACTTTTGAAAGATTGTCCATTTTATGCTTAGTCAAGCATAGTTCTTGGATAGAGGGAGGCTTCTTTGTTCACCAGTGGCAGTGGGGAGCTTGGAGCAGCCTATCTGTCCCTGGAGGAGTGTTCCCAGCACAGGAATCTGGTAGTCTGTTGGCTGTTTTGGGCCAATTTCTAGCTCTTTCAAGTCCGCCTGTATAAAACCCGCTGTAGAGCGGCTTTGCGTGATTTTGTGCATAGCGCGGCATCGAGCAGCGCCACTTATTTGGGTTTGAGCCTTGGAACTGATTTAGTTCTCATAATATTTAATTATTTAATAATTGTTTATACATATACATATATTTATATAGGGTAGTAAAATAGGAGTTTTTTATTCCATATTCATATACTTGTGTATTACATTTAGATTCATTAGTTATTTATATTATATATATATTCACATACACATTTATTATATATTTTTAGGTTTATGTCTATCAATAAGGGTAGGATGGAAATTTCTTTTGTTGTTTTTTTGTGTAATTCATCTTTTATATATGTATTCATACATATTTTTATTTTTATATTTATGTTTACATTTATATGTGATTTTGTTTGTTGTAATGTACCTTTTTTAGGGTAATTATTAATTCAGGAATCCTTAATTGGTTAATTGGTTTCAGAGAATGTATATAAGATTATGCTGGGTGTAACTAAATTGTAAGACTCTGATGATACCAGGTTTTCTGGTGAAAGCGCTCAGTCATTGTATTTGTGGATTTGTGGATTAAACTGCTTGCTGCAACTGTTCGTGGTCTTAGCCTTATTGTCACCTTTATCCTGTGGTGGACCTGCTTGTGTTTATATTTGTCGTGGATTCCTGCATTTGGAGTCTTTTTATTTTCGTTTAGTTCTCATAATAAACACCCTATTCCTACGCTAAAGCCTAGCACTTGCTCACTAAAGCAATTATATAAGTCAGCACTAAAAAATTAAAAGCACTACACCCTCACAAACTCCCCTTGAGTAACTTGTTCCCCATTGGCCCTTTTTTTCAATTATAAAGGAATTCCCAATACTATTCTAGCATGTCCAAAGGTCAGTTGTCAATCTCCTCTCCAGTCCAGCTGGTGAACCTGGGAATCTTGAGGCAATGTTGCAACTGCCTAATGTACACAGACAACCCTCTCCTCCTCCCAACAAATTCCAACACGTGAGAGATGCAACCATATAGCCAAACTGGAGGCTAAGCTCTCTCAACTCAGTACTGGCATAACCAGTCAGGAGGAGAAGGAAACCACACTCACTACAATTCCAGTCTCACATAGACCTACCACGACAGCAAACCAAACACATAAACACACAAAAACATACTTGGAGGCTCTAAATAAAAATCTGCCTAAGCAGCAGAGACCTTCAAAGCAGACACCCAAGCAACCGCTACCCCAAAACAAAACACGTGCAACACATAGCTCACAAAGCCAGTGTGCCGAACAGTCACAGCCCTTAAGGCTAAACAACACACCTGATACACTTGTAATAGGTGACTCTATCATCAGGCACACTGACGTCCCACTCACCAGGCTGAACAAGGAGAAGGTCACGGTGAGCTGCCTGTCGGGCGCTAGGATCCGCCACATAACACAAGCACTCAGGTCACTCCAAGGCAAGTACAAATATGACTCAGTCATTGTCCATGCTGGTGTGAATGACCTGAGACGTACCTCCCTGGAATACATGAAAAGAGACATAGAGGAGCTCTCTGAGCATGTAGCCAAGGCTGGTATGACCCTGACCTTGAGTAGCATCTTACCCTCACCAAGAATGATGCCACAGTATGAAGACAAGATTATCAATTTCAACAATTGGCTTAAGTATTGGTGTCATTCAAAGGGGATCCAATGCCTGCCAGCCTGGGATGACATGCTCGACAAGCCACGATGCTTCGCTAGGGACGGCTTGCACCTGTCACCCTGGGCTTTCGGATATTGGCAAAGGCTCTTGCTACCCCCATAGTGCCTTTTTTAGGCAAGGCTGAAAAGACAAACCCACCTCCATAGGTATCACAAGGGATAAGAAACTAACAGTAATGCTACTCAACGCCAGAAGTCTAAACCTCAAGATGCATGCACTCGAAACTCTCCTTAGCATGGAGAACATTGATATCTGTGCAGTAACAGAAACCTGGTTCAAGGCTCTCGAGAGCACCCCAGCACTACCAGGTTATACCTCATACCATGCTTTTCAGCCCCAAAACTTGGACCAAACCACAAAAGGAGGGGGAGTATCAATATTCATCAAAGATACCCACACCTCCAGGTTGGTGGCACAGCACGAAGCATCAGAGACTATCCATGTGCAACTAACAGTGGGTAAAACTGCCTTCCAGTTTATAGCCTGCAACAGACCACCCTCCCAAACCCAGGAACCCCACTCGGCCTTCCTGAGAACACTGGAAAATATGAAGGTCTCTCCAAACACCATTATATTGGGTGACTTCAACTACCCAACCATAGACTGGGAGCATTACTCTAGCTCCAACACCCTAGCCCAAAGGTTCCTAGAATTTATAAACTCAAATGCTATGGAACAACTTGTTACCACTACCACAAGAGGGGAAAACATACTGGACCTGATCATCACCAACATGGGGACTCTATGCTCCAGACCAGAAGTGTATCCCTCACTGGTAAGATCAGACCATAAACTAATCTCACTGGATATTCACATCCCGACCCCACCCCATGCCCAGAAAAATACAATGAAAAACTTCTCTAAAGCAAATTTCACACCCCCCCAAACCGAGGTGGAATCCTTCCAAGCCCCGGCCTGTGGATATCTGCCCAGACCACAAAATCCTTTATAAACGCATACTATGAACACCTTCAGGAATGCATGGATCATGCAATCCCAAATAAAACCAAGACCCAATCCTCCAAAGGCAGACGTCCTGTCTGGTAGACCCCAGCCATAAACAAACTATACAATAGAAGGAGGAAGCTACTACATGACAGAGCAAAATCCCAAAAAGGGAAGGCATCTCTGATCAGTATTAGCAAAAAACTACGGGCACTCATAAAATCGTCTAAGGCCAGCTTTGAGAGAAAAATTGCACAGGACACTAAGGATAATCACAAGACTTTTTTTAGTTATGTTAGGAACCTGGGTGGGAATTCCCAGATATGCTCAGAATTAGTCCAAAATGACAAAAAATACACTGAACCCACAGACATTGCCAACATCCTAGCTGACAGGTTCAGCGCAAACTTCTCCCCCCCTCTCCACCAAAAGGGCTAATATCTATCCCAGCAGAGTGCTGCCCCCCTGACATCTCAGATGCTCAGGTAAGAGCTGCCCTCTCCAAAGCAAGAAACACAGCATCAATGGGACCAGACGGTGTCCCGGGCTGCGTCCTACATGAACTCCAAGAAGAGCTAAACCCAAACCTAAAACTACTGTTCAATCTCAGCCTTACTACAGGATATGTACCCAAAGAGTGGCGTACAGCAACAGTGGTCCCTCTCCACAAAGGTGGTGCCTCAACGGATCCTGGAAACTATCGCCCCATAAGTCTCACTAGCTTGGTCTGCAAAGCTATGGAAAGGATCATCATGGACCTTATAAATAAAGATATTGGGGACCTACAGACACTGGATCCTACCCAGTTCTGCTTTAAGGGCAGATCCTGCCTCTTAAACCTGGTCGATTTCTTTGAAACAGTCACCAAGGCCATTGACAAGGGGAAGGTGGTCCACACAGCCTACCTGGACCTCGCAAAAGCCTTCGATACAATACCCCACTCGGGCATTATAGATAAGCTCACCAGCTTAAATATAAACCCCTATGTCACTAGATAGGTTGCAAACTGGCTCAAGGACAGAACCCACATGGTTAGAATAGCTGGAGCCATGTCAGACTCCAAACCAGTTACAAGTGGCGTCCCACAAGGCTCAGTCTTGGGACCTGTCTTGTTCGGTATATATTTCTCGGAGGTACAGGCCAACATGGGAGGACTGTGGCTGACCAAGTTCGCAGATGACTGCAAACTGGGCGCCATAATAGACTTTCCAGCTGACACAAGCATCCTCCAAAAGGGCCTCATAGAAACAGACAACTGGTGCCAGAGCCATGGCCTCAAGCTAAATGCCAAAAAGTGTATAGTCATCCCCTTTGGCAAAAACAAAGTGCCCACAAATTACCACATAGGTGGTAATCCATTAAGTACAGAAGAAGTAATTAGGGACCTGGGGACCCAGGTTGATAGCGATCTCTCATTTGACAACCACGTGGCCAAAGTGGTTAGAAAAACATTTTATATAGCCCACCTAATCATGAAGGGATTCACATCTAGATCAGGGGAGGTCACCGTGCCTCTTTACTCATCCCTCATCAGGCCCATAATTGAGTACAATGCCCCTTTTGGGATGTATCTTACCAGACACCTGCAGCAACTGGAAAGACCCCAAAAGTACCTCACCAAGAAGATCAAGGGGCTCAAACAGCTGCCGTATGCTGCCTAGTTAAAGAAACTCCAGCTGTACTCAGTGGCATACCGCCTGCTCAGAGGCGATCTGTGCCTGACGTATAAAGCCATGTCCAACCCGGAATTAATGGACATGCTGCACCTCAGAAAATCCAAATCCCATCGAGCTACATGCTCGAGGGACTTAAACCTCAGGACATGCTGGAGGGACAGATTCATAACCCAGAGGCTCCTTTCACTCTGGAATAAAATCCCAGTCCAGGTTAGGCAGAGTCCCTCATTGACTCTCTCTTCAAGAGGAATCTTGATGAGTGGATGGGAGATCGTTGGTTTACCCCGGGTATCACTTCTGTGTCACTGTTAGACAGAGACACAGTATACTAACCTCGAAAAAGGGCTTAGCAAAATTAATTTAAAATGGGTGGCGAAAGCCATAAACACTCTGGCTAGGCTTATAAATGCCCTAGGGCAGATAGCCTAGTATGAACCTAATATATATAAATATATATATATATATATATATATAAATAGCCCTGTTTATGGAACTTAAAGACACTAAACATAGTGGTGGATATGCGTAGCAGAAGGAAAGTTTTGAAGCCCCGGAAGAACAAGTGTAAAAGTAATACTGAGATGGCTTTACTAATAGCAGAGCAGAAGATAGAAATAGTGCCGTCTTCTGTATATCCTGTGGCAATAACCATAATAATTACAAGGTTTACATAGTGCTTGTTTGGCACTTTATTGCTAAGTTTCCTCTACTTACATCATGGGTGTAAACCACAGCTTGAATGAACATAAGTATGTAGTCTGTGTATTTTCTCCCCCACCCTGTTCTTACAAGCCTCATCATATTTCTCTAGCATTCAGCTGTTATCTTAGAGACAAGAAATGTGGAATAATTAAATGCAGAATTTTAGATGTTAATATCCAAATAAATTAGAAGCCCAGGCTGTCTTGCGTCTGCAGTGGGTCTGACTCACCACAAGTCCAGTTTGTCAAGGAAGGCTGAAGGCTTCTGGAATAGCAGCTTGGTGTCTGTCCTGAGCAGGGAGGAAGTGACTGTTTCTTTGAATGAAGCTGTGACAGCAGCAGGCATCTCTGGCAGGTAGTGGCTCACTTAAATTTGTTAATTTTCTTTTTAACTTTTTTTTTTTTTGCCTTTTTCATTGATAAACTGACTGTGTGTCATAAATTATTTCAGGTTGTTGGATATTGTTGCAGAATCTTATGTACTTGATGAACACTACCTTTTTTGAAGGAGACCTATATTTCTATGTTTTTGATTCTGAGATGCACAGATAACACTGATGACTATGCTGACAGTTCAATTGTCTATACTAAACATAGCGGAAATTCGTTGGCTGCAGAATTTATGTATTTGTACTTCTTTAGCAGTTTGTTGCATCTTGTTTTATCTGTGGTTCTGCTGACCTGATGATATTTGCAGTGACATGTTACAGCTTTAGCTAGGTATGAAGTTTTGTGTATGATACGGGAGTGGTGGCCTCAGTGTTGGATCACTTGAATGCTGCGGGTCGTCTTGTCTCCGGGCTAATGTTAACATATCCTACAGGAAGATACTGAGTGTGTCTTGAATTTTTTTAAGCCATCTTTTCTCAGGAATATTGACAGTTTATGAATATCCATACGTTATCCCATGACCAAACCTATAGTAGCCTCCTAGAGGCCTTGGGTGCTGGCTAGGTGTATTGGTCCTTGGGCTGATTCTGCCTTGTGCACTCTCTGAAATCTATGTTAAAAAGATTTTAACTGATTTGTTTTTCATTCCAGATATTTGCTCTGTGAGATTGTATTTGACAGTCCTAGGCACCGACAGTGCATTGAAGAGAGGGCCATTATGACCACTGTGCGAGACGTGCTGGCGAGGATACATGGCGACTACGGAGTTGGCTGCTGCACTGTTTCTTTAGCAGGTCTGGATTTTATTGCTTTGGAATCGTTTAGGTTTAACCATGGTCTAGCAGCTGAGCTTAAACTCCCAGTATATAAATGCCCTGAGATGCTTTAGGGAGGGAAAAATAGGCAAATTCTAAATGAATAAAATGAAGGGTTGTGATTTTAGCTATATAGAGTGAGCAAAGTTCATTTCTACGTTTAGCCACAGAAAGCATAATTCCATATTCACAGCAGCAGCTATAAAATTCAGTACATGTCTCTTTAATTTAATGAATAAAGACCATTTCACGTTCAAGATTATAGCAAGATCCGTGCACATGTTGGGTTTGACTGTAGGTATTGTCACAGAATAAATGTTACACGTCTGTGTGTGGCCACTTGGAATCTTTGTGACTGAAATGCTGAGTCATAAAATGCATAAAATAGACTTAATCCTTTGTCTGAGTTAGAATTAGATTGCATTACAGCGAGCCAAAACAGCGGTGCACAGAGTTGTAGCTGACTAAAAACTACTGCTGAGCAGTATGTAGATCCTGAAGTATTTCACAGTATGGCTGCTCAGTCTTACTGTCACTTTAGTTACAGCTGACGACTCCATTATCTCAGATGTTCATTTGTAATTGGTGTGTGATGTTAAGCTGGGAGCTGAGGTGCATATTCTTTTGACAATGGACTATTTTTCTTACTTCACAGTTAAGTACCTGAATGCTTACACTGGGATTGTCTTACTTCGCTGTCGAAGGGAATTTTACCAGATGTTGTGGTCTATTATTCCCTTTATTACCACCATAGAAAGCAAGCACCAAAGATACCCTTGCATCTTCCACACTCTACACGTTGGTGGTGAGTATGTTTGCATTCTCTTCATTTGCTATAGAATGTTACATATTGCGTATGTGTGTGTCTGACATTGGTTAAGATAAGCACATCATTTCACTGACCCTACCTATAGATGGCAGTATTCTTTGCACAGTGATGTGGCTGGTCTAAGATTACAGAAGGAAAATGGTGAACGTTGGATATAGTAATTATCGTGAGACAGGTTTTCTGCCCTTGCCACCAGTGACCAGGTTCAGCTAGTAGGCCCTGAGTGCCCTTGGGTCAGCCAGGGGACAGCAGAGAGAACATTTAGTAGCTGGTTCTGTACACTTAGAGGTGAGGACGTAGAAGTTTACAGCCACTAGCAGAAAGAACAGGGAATCATTTGCCCCAGAAGTCAGAGTGCCTTCTGGAAGGTTAGCAGGGTTATCCAGAGAAGTTTTGTTGGTTGTCTCACCCAGCTAAGAAATTCTCATTTGTTACGTTTGCTGGCCTTTTCGGCAGTGCCCCTTTGCGCTACATACTCCATGCCAAAGAATTCTGTAAGCACTCCTATCATTTGAAACTAAACTGAAATAAATATTCATTCCCCTCCTTGCCTTTCAGCTCTTTAGGATAGTCTTAGTTACTTGATTATTCAGTATTGTTTTTGTCATGTTTTAAGGATGTATCTTATTTTCCCATTGATAAACGCTCTTGTGGAAACAATCAGTGAACCTTTTTGGATTACCATCGACACATTTCTTTTCTATTGATAGCAGCAGCTTGTTCTGGGACATCTATTACAAGTGCTTGCAAAGTTGATTCAGTATTTGATTTTCCATACTTTGCTTGTTCATTGTAGTATTCATTTTACTCATGAGCCACCATAAAGGGAATTTAATCTGTAATGAAATAGTTCTGAAAACTTCCCTTTCAACCTCTTGAAGTTGCGTGCTCTGGGAATACTCTTACTATATAAAAAGTATGCTTTTCACATCTACATGCTTATTTTAATAGGTTTGCCAGATCACTCAGGACAGAGCTATTCCTTTCAGGGATATATCTCCAGACATCCTAAGAAGGTATACTGTTAAGTTATTCTCTGGTGGATAGCTTTTTTGTTATGGGTTGTGTAACAAATTGTTCATGTCACATGTTGTGCTTCGTTACAGTCAGATGCAGTATTCCCTTCACATGGACCTCTGGCTAAATTAAATGAGCAGTACTTACACGGACCTCACAAGACAGAGCTATATGTAAGCAGGCTGCTGTTTATGCTTCCTCGTAGCCAAGGATAACTGACCAAAGTACCCTCCTCTCACTTCTCACAGTTAAGGCTACATCTGAGCAGCCTTTCCTTTGAAGGGTATTGGCTCTTCATCCTCACAGGAACACCCTCTTCTTCCTTCTACACATTGCTCCTAGGACCTTCATCACATCCAAAGGATACAAATATGCTCCCTAGTAGAGCACATTGGGCGTTAAGTAGTCAACTCTTGGGGTGTATTGTTAATCTGGTAGTTCCCTAGGATAGTTGTTTTCTCAAGGATACACTAATGCATTTTTTGGCATTTAGTTTGTCCATGATTTTGGCACCATTTATTTATTTGGGACAAACCTTCGTGTAGGATGGCTGTATCATGTGGGGATTCACTGACTTCCTAGCTTGCACTCATCTGCAAACATAGCCTGCCATAGCCGTTTGATATAGGCTTTTACTTCAGAAAAGTAGATGCCAAACAGGATCTCCCTTTTTGGAGAACTGAGACTTCTTCACATAGCCTTTGTGGCACTGATGACTGGGGTTCAGTTAATGGCACCAGCATTAGAGGAGTGTGACAGTGAGAGAAAGGAATGAAGGGGGTTTTGCCTGCTCACCTCACTGTGTTAGGGCTGCAGTGAGGCCATACAGGGTGGTGCCATTTTCCAGTAGAGACTGCAAAACCATCTCCCGTACTTCAGGGAAGAGGGGCAGCACTGCTTGCTGTCAACATCCCTTAAGAGAGTGAGTGCTGTCCAGAGTGGAGAGTATAGCATGCCTTCTTCCCTCATATATTTGGCATGTGGAGAACTGTAACAGAAAACCTCAAACCTCGTTGTGTAACTTCCCATTGAGTGCCCCTGTCGATTGACTGCAACCCAGTAATGAGAGAAAAAGGCCGGTAACCCAAGAAAGGGTCTGATCGTTGGTTCTCTGGAAAAATGGACTCCTGTGGGGCAAAGGGTAGCTTTCAGGAACTCTGCTATTCAACCCTTATCTTACGGCACTCACAACACTGAACCCCCTCAGAGAGCCACTTTCGACTCTTTTATGTATGTTCTCTGCATCCTGGTAAGTAGTTACAAAGGCTTGGCCCTTAAAGTGAATTTACATTCACCAGAAGAACTGAGCCAAAGTTTTGGAATTTCCAGCGCCCCTGGGTTGGGATGAGTAATTCAACACCACAGTAGTAGGTCCTTAAAAAGGAAGATCCAGGCCTTGTAGGGCTATCTGCAACAGAACCTTGTAGATGTTACATGACTGACTGAACTAACAAGCAGAGCAGATTGGCGTAGTATGTGGATATCTAGGTACTTCTGTTAGTAGCTGAGCTGCTGAGTACTCCACTGATTCTACACAGTAAGGCTCTAAGTCTGGAAACCCCTGGTATAGCGTACTGGAGTAATCTTGTCCTGGGGATACAGAGGCACAAGTACCACTGGAAGATCCGCAAGTGGAATAGGGTGTTTTAATGGTGGCTGTAATCCTCTGTGAAGATAAGAGAACTTGACAACAGCAGGATGGTGAGACAATCATCAAACATTTTAATCAAAATTCTCCACCTTTGACACAAATCATTGAGAAGGATGATCAAACTAGTTGAATTTAGGATGCATAGAATCAATTTTTTTGAACATGCAAACTTCACAGCAACATTATGCGTGCGTACACACACGCACAGTTAGTATAAGCTGCTGTAGAAGCAGATACTGACACGGAGGCAGATACTGCTGAATAAAGCAATGTGCAAAGCAGATACTGCAATAAGTCTCCCACAAAACAGAAGCTGCTGTAAGAGTCCCAGACAAACGAAATAGCAGCACAATTAAACAATCTCCCTTTCATTGTAAGGGGGGTGCGTCATCTCTTTTACACAGAGATTCAGTAGTCTGTATTCTTTCAGCTTTTTGAAGCCCAAGGATGAAAGCCGCTGATTTTTAGTTTTATTTATGTATTTTTTTTGTAGTTGACAAAAAGATACAGACCTGGATCTGTGCAACATGCCTCCTTTGCTGAGTTTACATAGTATTGGACTTTATGCCTATCCCATGACCAGCAGGGAAGTGACCTATCTGTATAAGTTGCTTTGCACCTTAGTTTTTCTAGCAAATGAAGGAATGGGCTACTCAATGTTGCCCTAAGTAAAGAAAAGAATAAGTAAGCTTCAAGATGCTTATAAACTGCATTGATATCTGCTGATTCTTAGGAAAAGCAGTGAATCTGTAACCTGTCAGTGTATGCAGCTGCCATTATTTATGGGGGTGTTTTGTCATTACAGCTCCTGTATTGACCTTAATACCCAAAATAGCTTTGTTTTTTTAAAATCTCTTAAAACTCTGCTAGCAAGGGAAAAAGCAGACTAGTGTTCATGCCTGCATAGTTGCGACAGTGTGATCTTTCTGGCAGTATAGGGAATTACATCTATGCCCCTCATTTGTTGTCTCTCTGAATAAATCTACCATTAATAAAGAGTTTAGTGCAGTACATGAACTTTACTTTCTGTTTCTTCCAGGTTGGTCATTACACCCCCCCCCCGATACTACAGATTGAAAAGGATATCTTAAACCAAACCAAAGAGAAATACAAGGACAGAACATACACAAGCTGTTTAGGCAGCATTAAAATGACAAAAATTTATTTAATCAGCAAGAACTCATGATTTTCCTTAACTGAGTAATAGAGTACACAAGTCTTTGTTTTTGGATGGTTCAGTTATTTGTTTTTACTTGCCTTTGCCCTCTGATTATAACATCTCCCTCCGTAAATGAAGTCAGATGGAGTAAGCTACTTGGTTTTTATACTTCTCAACAGGTCCTTACAACAATCATATGTTCCAAAAATATGGAAAAATGCTTACCTTATACCTGTACATACAGGAGGTACATCCAGCGAATTTTCAAACTATTGACTTACTGCACTACTTCCTCTACTCTTTAAAGTACTGGAAAGTTGTATCCGTCATGAAATCCTACATTTGTGCTAGAAAAACATATAGCACCAAAGCTTCTGGCCCTGTTACAGCACTAAAGGTGTCCTATTACATTTTCTAGACACAAGTCAGCCAAAACAGAAATATGGTTAAGCCTGTCTTGAACCTACTTCTTCTCATTTTTTTTCAAATACATTTGAATGAATTCCATAATAGTTATTTAAGATATTATGTATAAATATGGACACTATTTACATTATCCTGACACTATGATAGATCTTAATGTATACAGTTACTTTATAAGTATGTCCAATCCATTATAAGAGTGTCTTATCAATTATTGTATAGTGTCAGTCAATGATAAGACTTTTCCCCAAGGGTTGTTGATAAATGGCTTTGGATAAATTCTTAGTTCTTTAATTTTAATTTCCAGTAATGTTGTGGTCTTCAGTAGGCTGTAGAAGTCTTCCAAAGTTGGAATTGTTTGTATTCCATCTTCTTGTTATACACTTCCTTGAAAGTGCAAGTATAGTCTATACTAGATACATGTTTTACCTACTCAAATTAGGATCTTTGTTCACATTTAATAATACAAGAGCTTTAGTTAAATAAAATGATTCATTAAATCTTGTAGAAAGTTATTAATACCATTCCAAAATGGCTCAATTTTAACACAATCAAAGAAAATGTGGTTCCAATCTGCATTGTGTACTTGCTCACATCTCCAACTTATTCCTTTTATGGAAGTACTAATTTTACTGATTCTGTCTGGGGTTAAGAATGCTCTGTGCAAGCATTTCCAATTTAAAAACTTTCCAGTATTGTGTAAAGGATGTATATTTTATCGATTAATAAGATATTTGTTTTAATATCTCCAGTTAACTGTATTGTGTCCTTTTGTTATATATTTCCAATAAGACGTTTTGGGTGTTGTTTTATAGTTTATCAGTATTTTGTAAAATTTTGAAATAGTTTCCCATGTCAGTCATTATATATGTATTTCATAAATTTAGGTATTTCTTTAAAATTAATTGTTAATTATTGTACTTAAATCTTGCAAATATGACAGAATACTTTGCAAAGATTAGCCAGTCCTGTTGTGGAATTTTGTATGTTGTTTTTATTACTTGCATATCTAAAACTTTTAGTTCTTTGATGCATTGGAGCCAACAAACAAATCATTTCTGTTCCCAGTTTTATCTATATATTTTATGTGGAAAGTTCTTTGTGATTATAAATGGTGTTAAAAGATAAACCAGATTTTTAAATCTATATTTGCATTAATAATTTTTATATATATATTTTATGTGGAAAGTTCTTTGTGATTATAAATGGTGTTAAAAGATCAAACCAGATTTTTAAATCTATATTTGCATTAATAATTTTCCTAAATGAATCAATGTAATAATTAATCATACGAGTTTTAGTGGGTTTAGTTATGTTATATTGCATACTAATACATGTGTGCTATGGCAAATTGTTTTTATCTGTTTGAATTTTTTTTTCATAAATCATATTCATTTATTGATATTACAGTTAATAATTATTTCCAATTTGCAGAGTAATTTGGACTTATCCAATCTTGAGATTGTTTTGGATATTGATGCTTTTATATATGTTTCTGTATCGGAAAAGTTTAATCCTCCCCATTTCCATGGTCTGATATGGTGTATTAAAGCTATTCTGTTTCTTTTGGGAAACCAACAATTTTATTAAGCATAAATTTATTTCTTTAGGTATATTCCTTTCTGGTAACAGTTGTATTGCCAAGGCTATATGTAGGATCTTGGGCAGTAAAACCATTTTTATTAACTGTAGTCTATCATCAAATGTTAATATTATTTTATTCCATTTTTCCACAGAGATTTTAATTGTATAGATAATTATTATTGTAATCTTTTTAGACCAATTCATTATTATCCTTGCATAACTCAATTCCTAGAGATTTTAAGGTAGATACTTGTTTCCCTATGATGTGATCCCCCTTAGTCTGCAGTTCTTTTTTTTATTTAAAAATAAAAATTCTGATTTTGATTTATTGAAATGGAGTCCTGAAGTCATGTGAAATTTGTCAATTTAATGTATCTAATTCTTCTAATGTCTCTCTTGTATTAGATAATGTTAGTAATGTGTCCTCAGCAAATGGCATTACTTTAGAATTGTATTGTTCATAAACAATATATTCCTTTGATTTTTATATTGTTACGATTTGAATCTGCCAGTATTTCAATAGCCAGAGCAAATAGAATCAGTGACATGGAACATCCTTGTTTAGTGTCTTTTGTTATATGTATAGTTTCAGAGGTAAAAGGAACTAACTTGACATGCGCTAAATTATTTGTGTGTGTGTGTGTGTGTGTATGTGTATATATATATATATATATATATATATATATATATATATATATATATATATATATAATGTATGTATTCTTTAGGAGATGAACAAAGGATGCAGGAAATTCAAATAGCATTAAGATTTTGAATAAGTAGTCCCAATTTAGGGAATCAAAGGCTTTCTCTATATCTAAGCCAATTATGAGTGTTCTTTTATTTTCTTAATTTCTCTTATAGATTATGTTCATAATCATTTTAATATTGTCGTGTGTGCCTATGATATATAAATCCAGTTTGATCATTTATTTATTGTTTTGGATAGTTGTATTTTCATTCTGTTAGTTAATATTGTCATATCTTTTAGTCATTATTTAATAATGATATAGGTCTATATGAGGTACAGAGGTTTTGGGATTTGTTTTCCTTTAGGATTGGTTTGATTAAAGAAAATCTCCAAGAAAAGGTGGTATTAAAGCTTGTGACTAAATTTCTAATAGAGTTTTATGAAAGAGGGATAGTATCTTTGAAGGAAAAAGTTTATATATTTCCATAGTTTATGCTATCTGTACCTGGAGATTTATTATTTTTACCCTCTTATTGCATCTGTAATTTCTTTGTAAGATAGAGGTGCTTGCAGATCTAGTTTTAATTTTTCTGTTTTTTTTTTATATTGGAATATTTTTCATCTAGATTTAATTGATCAATATGTATATTTTCCTTTTGGAAATGTTCCATGTAGTGATTTCTTTAGTCATCAAGAATGTCACCTATATCAGAGACATATTTTTCCCTTTCTTTTCATGGAAGATACTTTTGATGTTATTAGCTTTTGATTGTATTTTGATTCTTGTAGATAAATTATGTAGACATTTGGGAGAAGTGGCCAATGTAGTATTTTGTAGTTTTTCTAAAGCTAAACTAGTTTTATGTGTTAGAAGCTAAACTAGCTTTATGTGTTAGAATTCATTGTATTTATTGTTTAATACTTACTTTCTTTTTCATCTTCAAATGATTTTGATTTTTTTCAACTTTTACTGACAAAAGTTTGGATTGTAGATCTAATAATTCAGAATCCCATTCTTTGATTTATTTTATACCAAGTTAGGGTTTTGCCATATATGTAAGCTTTTAATGAGTCCCATATCATTATTTTATCTCTGTGGTGTAATTAATATCCAAGAAGAACTGTAGTTCAGATAACCAGGGTCTGAACTCTTTAATTTTAGTTATATATGCTGGAATTCTGGAGTTAAAGATTAATGATTTGTAGCCATTTTGAAGTTTTAGTATCGGTGAACTGTGGTCTGAAAAGGGGCAGGGAGTGATTGAGAAGTTAATGATTTTAGAGTGTTTAAGCCATGGGCAGCAAATATTTTATCTATTCTAGTTTGGGTACCAAATCTGTGATCTTGAAGGGAAAATGAAGATTTCGCTTCTTTAAATTTGAAAGTATTTACAGATGTATGCAGGAGTCTTTTATTTGAAGTTTCAGAAATATCAAACAGGCAGTTAAAATCTCCTCCTAATATTAAGTAGCCTTTTATAATTACTGGAAATCCAAGTGTTTTTTAACTGTTCCTGTTGCAATGCCTGGAAACCAGTATAGCTTGGCTAGGATTTATATTCTGTTCTTATATTTAACTATTACTAATGCCATAAGGCCTCCTTTGTCTTCATACTTATAAATGATTTCTGGGTTTATCACATTTGTTTTCCATAAAATTGTTACCCCTTTTGTCTTTGTCTTATAAGTGGATTGTGCCGATATCATATATTCCTTAGGATTCCATTTGCAATTGTCATTTGTTTTGAAATGAGTTTATTGAAGGAAGACAATTTGTGCTTTGTTCAATTTTAAATATTTCAGTAGATTTGATCTCTTGCTAGGATTGTTTAAGCTATTGGTATTTAAAGGTAATAAATTTAAATCCATTTTAGGTTATTTAGACTATGTACTTTTTGGTTTATTGTGACTATTAAACATTTTCCTCTGATAACTATAAATTATATGTTTGAGCTTTTAAAGGAAATTATCAGTTTTATACTTTTGAGTGTTTGACAGTAAAGTAATGTTTTGGTCAGGTATACTAAAGATGTTTTTGTGAAATACATTTTAAATTAATAAATGTTAAAAAAACTAAGATCCACACTAGCCATGGAATGAAAAATCATTCATTCCTAATCTGATGGATAAACCCAAGTCCATCAGATTGTCACTCATACCTTGACAATCCAGAACATCTGAGCTCCATTAATTGAATTATCATATAGAGAATATTTGTAATGGGAATAAGCAATTTTTATGTCATTTTGAACAGATATAGTAGATTACACATAATTCTAATACAATATAAATGTCTACTTATTGTATAAGCAATTAATATTTACATGAAAGATGGATGACAATTCAGTCATAGTAAAGTAGAATGTATCTTATATAAAACCTCAGTAAAAGATTGTAGCAAGCAGTTATTTAACATATTCACTCTTATTGATGAAGTTTTTCAAAACTTATTACTTAATCTAAATAGTAATAATATTTATCCCTAATGTTTATAATACAATGTGTTTTACTGGATATATTAAAAGTTATATTTCATTGTTGGTCAGCATTTAAGTAATCAGTTTGTTTGTTGGTAACTTACTTAAAAGCATCAAGTTTGTTTTATGTGAACATTGATGAAAGTTAGTGCATTTTAATTATCAGTGCATCCCTCCCCATTTCTTACACATACAGATTTTCATATTTGTCATCTCTTGTTATAAAATGAGTGAAATTATAGGTTAAAAACAACAAATTCACTTATTGTGATTTATGATTACAAGTTCCCTTTCCATATTCATAAATTGCCATTTTATGGCATATATTGATAGTTTTTAGATTTAAATGGCAACATTCTATTTTGTATAGTCAGCAAAGGTTAAACTGATCATTGTCAATTTAATACCATTTGTTCAGTATGTGATTGTTACATTCTGTGACATTTGTAGTTCAGGCTTCTATTGTCTCCCTTGAACAACTTTGTCAGTTTGATGTCATAAGTTACCTTGGCAACAGCTTAAGTATTATGTATGGTCAAGATGGGTTACAAAACCACAATTCAGGTTAAAGCAATTATATGACTTATGCACATTTACCTATATGCGAAAATCATTATGCTTCCCTTTGATGTTCAGTATAGTCTGTCATTTATGACTAGTTAAAACAGTATTGTTATTATACACAAGCCCAGGTTATTAAACTGAGTGTCTGTTGTCAATTTAATACAATTTGTTCGGAATATGATAGTTGCATTCTGTGACATTTCAAGTTCAGTTTCTCTTGAACAACTTTGTCAGTTTGTCATGTATAAACTGGTTACCTTGGTAACCTCTTAAGTATTATATATGGTCAAGATGGATTACAAAAACTACAATTCAAGTTAAAGGAAATGCATGACTTCTTATGCATATTTACTTATATGAGAAAGTCATCATGCTTCCCCTTGATGAACAGTGTAGTGTATGTCATTTATGACAAGACAGTAGTAGTGTTATACACAAGCCCATGTTATTAAATCCTGCCTTTAATATCTAAATTCAGCGGATTGCTTCATCTTATATGATGATTATATATTTTGTGTCTAGATTTACTAAAATCATACATTACATAACTATTGTGTGTGTTGGCTGTTGCTTAGTTATTTGAGAGACCACAAGCTGTAATGCTTGTTCTTCTTATTAGCTCCTTCCAAGCATGTTTATACAGTCCATAGACTATAAATTTTGAGACCCTTGTAGTTTATTTGTTAGAAGTATATTTCCATCCTTACATACACACACATCAGTACTTCAAGCACGGGCAACAATACCCATCCCGTTTTGCCAGCATACCATTCACTAGTTCATGTGGTGGGTTTCCAGGCTGTTCTTAAAATATCCAAACCAATATTTGTCCTGTTCCATTTTACCAGCATGTTCCATGCAGTGGCCACTCTGCCAGTGAATGACTCAACACACCTTTGATTCCCACAGATATTTCCACGAAGAAAATTTGATGACTCTCTAGCACTTCCCGGCAATCCCAAACACCCCTAGAATCGGCTATCCCCAAATGCCCAACACGTCCAAGCAAGCTCACCTCCCAGAACACTGCAAAGGGTTCTTCACAAGACCAAGTGTTCTTAGTCTTTCACAATAACTCAGACTTCCACTCTTATGTAAGTCCTTAATATGTTTGGACCAAAATAGATTTTAAATATAAAATTGCGATTATTATTATTATTTTTTTATTATTATTTATTTATTTATTTTTAATCAAGAATCAACTTAATGAGCTAAACGAAGTGTTGGGAGACCATCAGTATGTGTACATGTGGTTTAAAACAGTCCTTTTGTTTGTTTATATGTATATATATATATATATATAATGTGTGTGTGTGTGTGTGTGTGTGTGTATATATATATATATATATATATATATATATATATATATATATATAAAATCTATATATAGTAAACCTCTATCACAACAAGCCACAACCCACAGCTTCCCAGAGACGAAAACTGCAGCATACAACAGCTGCCAGACACACACACCATGGAAGGCTTAATCAAACAGCACTCAAAGCTATGATACCTGCCATAATTGATATCAACTATGATGAGTCAGAATAATAATGACATTTGTACTAGCTGCCAGACACAGCTGCATCCACGTCCACCATATCAGGATTGATCAAACAGCACTCGTAGGTGTGATACCTGCCATAATAGATGTTATCTATATTTAGACAGAGTAACGATGACATTTGTACTAAGAGTTGCTACTATTATTCAGCCAGGATATACATGACATTTCTAGATCATACTTTAACTGAAGTCTTAGTCTCCATGACAGCATTTTTTTTCAAAACACTCTGCTGTTACTGCTATTATATATGATGTTAATTTGTTACATTTGAGTCTGAACTCTGATGAATGGTACCTCGTTGAATTAGTTAATTAATTACTTAAATTATTATAAGTAAAAACTGAGAAATAAGATAAGTATTCATTGAGTTCAAATAGGGGAATAGAAATGTATCTCTTTATATTATATGTTGCTTTGTTTGGCTTATATATAATGTGAATAGTAACCCATCTTGACCTACCTTTGTTTGTGAAGAATTATTGGACCCTTTGAACATTCTGAATAAATAATTACTGTTTCTCAGTTGTTTAAGAAACCCTCCTTTTTTTTAAATAAAAACAGACGACAAGTGATGTAGCGTATCAGTTGATACTTTGAGAGATGTAGTTGTAAGAGTTATTTTTTTGGGGCAGCTATCTGGGAATCAGTTTTTTTGTTTCTTCTTTCTAGCATCAGTCCAAGGATTTGTTTCTTTTATTCTTTTAAGAGTAGGGGCCATTCATTCCATTTCTTCTGGGATAGACACTATGTTGTTGTTTTTAATGACGATAGTAGCTTCTTCCAAGTCATTAAAGGTTCTCATCTCATTGGCAAAAAGTATATTTTCTTGGCTGGAAAGGCCAGCTGTGCTTTTAATGTTTTGTTTCAACAGTTTTATTATTGGCCAGACTTTTTTCCTTTGTTCTCGTATTCTGGAAGAATATTCATTGTCAAACCTTGTCAGGCTAGGGAGGTGATGATTAGTGATCAGCAGTATGGTTTCATGCCAGGAATGAGCACTACAGATGTGATGTTTGCTCTGAGAGTGTTGATGGAGAAGGTCAGAAGGAGTTTCATTGTGTCTTTGTGGATTTAGAGAAAGCATATGACAGGGTGCCTAGAGAGGAGTTGTGGTATTGTATGAGGAAGTCAGGAGTGTCAGAGAAGTATGTAAGAGTGGTACAAGATATGTACGAGGGTAGTGCGACAGCGGTGAGAGTGACGGATGTGTTTAAGGTGGAGGTGGGATTACATCAAGGATCAGCTCTGAGCCCTTTTTTATTTGCAGTGGTGATAGACAGGTTGACAGACGAGATCAGACAGGAGTCCCCGTGGACTATGATGTTTGCAGATGACATTGTGATCTGTAGTGTGAGTAGGGAACAGGTGGAGGAGACCCTGGAGAGGTAGAGATATGCTCTAGAGAGAAGAGGAATGAAGGTCAGCAGGACTAAGACAGAATATATGTGTGTGAATGAGAGGAAGGATAGAGGAATGGTGAGGATGCAGGGAGTAGAGGTGGCAAAGGTGAATGAGTTTAAGTACTTGGGATCAACAGTTCAGAGTAATGGTGAGTGTGGAAGAGAGGTGAAGAAGAGAGTGCAGGCAGAATGGAGTGGGTGGAGAAGAGTGTCAGGAGTAATTTGTGATAGACGAGTACCAGTAAGAGTGAAAGGGAAGGTCTACAAGAGGGTAGTGAGACCAGCTATGTTATACGGGTTGGAGACGGTGGCATTGACAAAAAGGCAGGAGTCAGAGCTTGATGTGGCAGAGTTGAAGATGTTAAGATTTGCACTGGGTGTGACAAGGATGGACAGGATTAGGAATAAGTATATTAGAGGGTCAGCCCAGGTTGGAAGATTTGGAGACAGCCAGAGAGGCAAGATTACGTAGGTTTGGACATGTGCTGAGGAGGGATGCAGACTATATTGGGGAAAAGATGCTAAGGATGAAGCTGCCAGGTAGCAGGAAAAGAGGAAGGCCTAAGATAAGGTTTATGGATGTGGTGAGAGAGGATATGCAGGTGGTTGGTGTGACAGAGCAAAATGCAGAGGACAGGAGGAAATGGAAACAGTTGATCTGCTGTGGCGACCCCTAACGGGAGCAGCCGAAAAGAAGAAGAAGAAACCTTATCGGGCTTTGATTGTATTTTAAGGGTGATTTTCTCCAAGCAGATTTTAATATTCGTTCCTTGTCCAGAAGTGAAAGAAATTTTATAACTGTGGATCTAGGTGGAGTATTTGTTGAGTTAGAAGGAACCTCCTTCTATGTGCCCTTTCAATTCCAAATGAAAGTCCCTCTTTCAAGTCTAAAATTAAGGAATCAATGTTAAGAATGAAATAATGTCTTCTCCTTCAGTGTTTTCAGACAGACCAAAGATCCTGATGTTGTTTCTCCTTTCCCTGTTTTCTAAGTCATCTATTTTGTTAGGCAGCTATGCATTCTTTTTAAGCAGAAATTCTTTTTGGAATTCTCCCTTCAATGTCATTTAGAGAAGTCTCTGTGTTTGTTATTTTGTATGGTCTTGCTGTAATAATTCCTTAAGAGTATCAGTCTGTTTTTGAGAATGTAATTTGAGGTTTTCTAAGTCATTTTTAAAGCCATCCATCTTCAAAGATAGTTCTTGTAAGGTAGATGTTATCAATTGCAGTTCTTTTTTTTCAAAGCAGCATCTGGGTGAGAATTCCTTGAGTTGTTCATATTTGGTGGCTCGCTATATCTCCAAGTTACTTGAGAGGAAAATTTTTGTATATCTCCACCAAAATTGATATTTATGTAGTTTAGTAGTTATCTATAGATTTATGACATTTTAAACTTGAAAATAATTAAATGTTCCTATATTATTATGCTAGTTTTATGGAGCTCTCAAAATTCACTGCTCTCAGTTGGCCATCTAGGCTCCGCCCCCTTGAACCTACTTCTAGATCACTCGTAGGTGTGTGATACTGTAACTCGTCATCTTCTCCACTGACTCTGACAACTTGGACTAAGCCGCAGTGCCATTAAATGGTTTACAGCTACCTCATCAGCTGTATGCAGTCTGTTTAAATGTCAGGACTCCTACTCTATTCACCTGCCAGTACAAACAGGAGTGCTACGGGGATCAGTAATAGGACCCCTCTACTTAATATAGTTATGAATGACATCCACAAGCCAAACAAACGTGACAGTCCTTAAGTATGCTGATGTCTCAGCTGCTGTTTGCCCAGCACCAACAATATTCCAACTCGAGTCCATCACTCAAGGTTCCTCTTCCAAGACCTGCCTAGATTGATCCCAGCTGTTCTTCAATCCCCAAAAAGAAAAATGAATCCCAAAGTAGATCAAGTCACCATACCAAGCTACTAACTGGCATCATAGATGACAAACTAAAATTTCACCAACACATCAATATTATCAGAAACAAAAAAAAATGCAAATTTGGGCTGCTTTACAAAGCTGGGTCATATCACACTGATCACAGCAGGAAGGTAACTGCAATACCCATCTTAGCTACAGTGTGCTTTTGCAATTTTCCCAAGTTTTCAAGCTACACTAATGAACAAGCTTGAATGGTGATGTAGTAAGATACGTAAATCTGTGTCCAACCAAAAAAAAAAAATCAGTGCAGTCATCTGCGGAACCTAAAGCAGCTAGAACTACCACACCAGATATCACAAACCCAACTCCACTCATAATGATAAATAAAATACTACCCCATCCCTCAAACACCCCTGCCGTGAGTAGTGCAGTAAAATGGTACAAATGCAAAAGGAACTTTCTTTCAAAGGCCTGATGCGTAATAGCATCCCAAAAATCCAGCAACTTGCATGGGGTCTCTCTATATTCAGTAAGCATAACTATGTAACCGCATTTGGGTCATCATAATACTGACAACCTCCAGGGGCTTTTAAAACTTACCTCAAAGTACTTGTAATTCATACTAGAATCTGCAAGTATTTGGAATCTTCAAGGTAAAAATAGCTAAAATACTGAAAGATTTCTTCTACTCATTTAAACCATTTCTTCCTACCTGGCTTTTTATGTCTTACTGAAGTGAGTTTATTGCACTCTTCTTATGAGAAATGTTTGCACTACTCCCATGAAAAAATACATCTTTTGTTTGCTTTCTAACCAGCTGTCATACCAAAGTGAATATATATTCCATTACTTCAGCTGCTGTGTTGTGATGCATTCTGTGTTGCTTAGTGATATTCTATTTGTACTGATGATTTCCTGCTCAAGTGGTGGTCTGTAATGTAAATCAGTGGCACTTCTAGCTTGCTACACATTATACCTATGTATGTTAGTTGCTTGCTGCTCTTTCTTTAGAGCTTACTTAAACTTTTGTTAAATGTTTCATCTACTGTTTCTTATGCTTTTCTCCCCTGGACCTCCACTGAAAATAGGAATGTAAACCAGTCAGACTTTATTGGTTAAAAAAAGAAACAAAATTTAAGCTGCGGTGGTACAGCGGTAGCATTGTTGCCTCACAGCAGGAGGTTCTCCTGTTCAATTCTTGGCTGGAGTGCCTTCTGTGTGGAGTCTGCATGTCTTCCCCGCGGTCGAGTGGCCTCACAAAGACCTGCGTGAATGGGCATACCTTCGCTGAAGGTTGGGCATCGGGCTGGCAACTATATACTTTTTTTTTCATAAATCTACAAATATGCAGTCTTTTTGTTATATTTTCCCTTCTGTGTTCTTATTGAAAAAATCCAGTTTCCATTCGTAAGTAACTTTTAAAAACTGGCAGATTTAGATTGGAAAGTACCACCATTTTCTTAATCTCCATAATAGTAGTTTTATGTGTAGTATAAATACTTGCTGACTTAATCCACCTCTGCTGCTAATAACCTTATTACCTCAAATCTACCATTGTCCCTTTTCCCACTTCTATCACTGTGTTCTAGCAATCAGGATTATTACTACCACATAGCTACCATTGTCCCTTTTTCCACTTCTGTCACCGTTGTAGCAATCCAGTATTATTACTTCCCTTTTCCCTTTGTCTCTGATGTTTTACTGTCCACACAGAAGCCCTGTTTTTGTCAAAATGTCACACTGATTTCTAAGTATTACTCCTGCAACATTGCTATTTGCACCCTAACTTAAAGCATACTGAATAATATTTTGTCTGCAACTGTAGTGCCACTTACATTCCATGTCAGTATGGACAGAGTAGCCATTATGACAAAGTTGTTACTCCTGCCTATTGCATATTATAGTTCTTTTGGATGTGTATTTCCAACTTTTAGTTTGCATGCACACACTAATATTTCGCAGGCTGATCTCTTACATAGATGCTTTTTATCTTCATTTTTAAACCTGTCACATTTTCAAGACTTTTTGCTGCAGTAAAACTACTTAAAAAATTCAGAACCCTCATTCCTTTTTAAATTGCAACAAACACACAAAATAATGTAAGTTTACCTGTCCAGATAGGAGCATTTGCCTAAAATTAAGATTAGTCTTGCTAAAGTGCATTTTAGAGCATGTGCTCCTGATCCGACTCATCTTAATATTTACTTTGCAAGACTAGCAAATGGACTGAACTTAAAAAGAAAACGTAACCTGTGCGGTAGTTATTTACATGCAGTAGAACAAACCAGTACAAGCTCACCTGACTATATGGAGTTGTATCATTTTGAGAGTGTATGTGCCACATGGGTTTCATGTGTTTGTTGTTTTATGGACAGCTTGGTGTTTTGCTAACCTAGGATGGGAGTATGATAAAAATGTGGAGAATGAGTGTTTGCTGCTCTTGTCTTGGATTGGCAAGTGTCATTCTTTGGGTAGATGATTATGTTCACTATGTATTTGCTCTTCAGCCACGATCCGAACATGTCAGAAGTTCCTGATTCAGTACAACAGAAGACAGCTCATGCTGCTGCTGAGAAACTGCTCCACTGAAGGTAAGCACTTTTCAGCATGCCACATCCAGTGTTAAAAAATGTATTTTTTTTTTAAATAAACCTAAAAACAAGAGCTGAGACTAGAATTGTCCATTTAATAAGCTGAATGAATGCCAGTACATGTTCCTGTACAGGTCACATAGCCAGATAGTCCTCTCTGCCCTCTATTGGGAGAATTTGAGATTGTGACAGCAGCAGTTAACAACTCACAATTGGTAAGTACTTCTGACAATGAATGTAGTAATATGTTAACACCCATCCTATGTTTATCAATACTTTTGTCTGTGCAGACTGATTAGAATGACAGCTAATGTACTTCTACAGAGTAGCCATGCCCCGTGTTCTCGGCGTTGCTTCCCCCTCCTTTTGGCAGAACAAGGGACTGTAACTGGTGCAGGCTTATCTATACCATCAGTGCTGTTACATCAGAACAACGTATGACCCTTTTCTATGTGTTTCTTTAAAGGATTTGCCCCCCTTATCATTTTTTTTTATTAATTTGGTGCATAATTTGATATCCAGTCCTTGCAGACTTTTTCAGCCAGGACAAGGGTTCTGTAAAACTTATGTAATTTAGAGTAGCCAATTAGTCAGCATACCTTTGAGAAGAAACAAGAGTACTTGGAGAAAGTTAAGTAGACAAGGGGAAAACATGCATATTCCATACAGTACATCGATATAGTACTGGAGGTAAGGATCGAACCCTTAGCCTTGGAGATATGAGGGCGCAACACTAATTATTGTGCCATCGTGCCAAATTATCACAAAACACACATATACATGTCTTTTTGTGATTGTTATATTACAAAGCCAGTTGAGATGTGTAAGACAAAGCCAGCTGAGATGTGTTTTTAAGAAATCCTTTTTACAGTAGAAGGTCTGTACAGTTTCATCTAGGTCCTTTGATGTTGATGAGCTTTTAAAAAACTAAGTCAAATAGCAGCACTCTGCTTAATTTCCTAGTCAAAGAATTATGTAATTTTACAATAAACTAGTTTGTAGTGCACTTCATTAACTCATTACATCCGGGTGATGCCTACAGGTACATCTGTAGTTAACTCCCACTGATGCCTCTAGGCATCAAATATTGCTTATTCATATTTGCATCAATAATTCCAAAGCCATGCTATGTGCAAGGTTTTAAAAATTTTCATCTTAAAGCTTGCACAATGGCAAACTCAGCTGCATTTAATACTTGACCTCTGTCTAGTGCAGGTAAATGGATATTAACTGTTATTTTTATGATATTAATTTATATAGATATAATCTTCACATTTTTCTAAATATCTCCAGAACCAAGTAACACAGACAGAACTCCTTACCCTCCATTTGAAAGCTCTCAGCTAGATGGATAAAATGCTGCTGACAGTATGTGTGTAACTTGAGTGGCTGTTGAGATATTGTAAGCTGTTTACAAAATAATATAAATGTAATTGTAACTGTGTTTACTGTAACTTATACAATTCTGTTTACAGTCTGGAACCTAAAGAGTACTACCACTATAAAAAAACTAGTTTGTGCTGAAGAGTTTGCCATTTACACTTCTTTCATAGTCCCTGTGGTACCAGAGGTATGAAAATTTGTTTGAAATGTGAGGACATAATTTGATTCTGTCAAAAGGCTTAGGCTGCGCCCATTGGAAGTTAAAGTGCAAACTGCCTGAGCTCCATTGGAGTGAATGGGTTAATATGACCGAGTTCAGCTGGCTTCACGGAGCAAAGGGATGGAGTTCTGATTGTAATACATGTGACCAGGGTTTGATTAGGTGGTCTTGCAGGGAAAGAAGAAGAGTGAAGAAGTATGACCTCTCACCTCTGCAGGGGGAGGAGTTGCGTGCACTTAGGGGCGCATTTGGTGGTGCAGATTGGAGAGACTACTGCTCATATTACAATGGGAGGGGTAGAGACACTTGGTGGGTGCATTTCCCACATATGGCTGATTGCTTCTCCCTGGTGTCTTGCCACGTATGCATAGCTAGGTGCAGGTAGACAGCTGCAGAAACCTCAAACCACCCCCTAATTGCAGTGTAAATTATGTCCTCCACTAAAGTGATAAAGAATGATTGGGGCAGTTAACCGGGGGGAGGCGATGACAGCAGGGGCAGAGTGTAAAAAGATATGATATTGTTCCAAGCATAACATCCAGAAAATTAATTTGTAATTTCTGGGGATATATCAAATTTTGAATTATCTTTTGAGATTAGATTCTGACTTAACAGACATCAAGCATTAAAAACAAAAAATATTGCTTTGCTTTCCTTTATGGTGGGTATTCCCCTATTTATAAATTCTGGAACAAAAAAAATTAACAAATTAGTATTTCATTTTTCCCCCATTTTATGATCTCTTGTTTTCAGTAACGCAGTTTAAAGCTACTTTTAGAGGGTGGCATGCACTTAATGAATTTTGCAGCTTTTGTGTAGTTTATTGGGAGTTGTAAGCGTGATACAGAAATTAGATATGTGGGAGTATAGAGGAATTGTGGTGTGTTATACTGGAATTAGATATGTGGGATTATAGGGAAGTCATGAGTGTGATAGAGGGATAAATATGTGGGATTATAAGGGAGTCTTGGTGAGTACAATACAGGGATAAATATGTGGGATGATAGGAGAGTGTGATACAGGGATAGATATGTGGGATTATAGGAGAGTGTGATACAAGGATAAATATGTGTGTTTTATAGGGGAGTATTTTTCATTCTGATACACAGAAAGGTTAACAGGAACTCTGTTAATCAGGGTTAAGGAAGATGATAATTTATTGTAGCGGGAGAAGAGGAAACAGTCTGGGTAAAGGAAGAGGGAAAGTAATTTAGTGGAAAGTGGGAAGCTCTTTTGAGGATGAGAGAATTTTGCATGGATAGATAACAGAATTAAAAAATGCAGCAAGTATGCAAGAGAAATGCAGCAAAGCAAAGAAATAGCCGAGAGGAGCTAGATAAGCAAAGGGCTTTTTTTACTGCAGGAGTAATTTGCAGGTTACTTTATGGGGGGGGGGTGAAAATGTTGCAGATCAGGCAGAAATACTGAATTGTATTCTTCACCTCAATATTTACACAGGAGGGAGCAAATCTGTGTGGCAGGTATGGAAGGGGGGAGGTAAAAGAGCAATTATGGTAGAAGCAGAGAAGAAACCCAAGGCGAAACACAAGGTCCAAATTAGATGTTTTGCAGTTTGCTAAAAGTTGGAGTTGATATCCTTCATGAATTCTTAGCAAAAGTCCCACTGTCCCTTTTATTAATAACTGTACTGAAGTTGAATATAGATTAATGGTGGTATTGTATCCATCCATCCATTTTGTAAATTGCTCGTCTTTCCTCACTGTGTAGCAGAATGAATCCAGAGACTGCATAGGCAGTCTGTTTTCCACTGCTTGTGTCTGCTTACCTTCACTCCTGCTGGGCATTCTCCTGATCTGCTTACCTTCACTCCTGCTGGGCATTCTCCTGATCTGCTTACCTTCACTCCTGCTGGGCATTCTCCCGATCTGCTTACCTTCACTCCTGCTGGGCATTCTCCCGATCTGCTTACCTTCACTCCTGCTGGGCATTCTCCCGATCTGCTTACCTTCACTCCTGCCGGGCATTCTCCTGATCTGCTTACCTTCACTCCTGCTGGGCATTCTCCTGATCTGCTTACCTTCACTCCTGAACAAAACTCCAAGATCTTTAACTTCTCTACTACCTGCTGTCCTCTCCCATGCAGAGAAAATGCCACTGTTTTAAGAACCATTAATTTCCGGTTTGAAGGAGCTGATTTTCATTCAGTCTGCTTCACATTCTGTAGCAAACCTGTCCAGGGCATATCGGTCATTACCGGTCACTTGAGGTTAAGATGGCAATGTTGTCTTCATACAACAAAGACACAGTCCTTGCACCTTAAACTGGATAGTGTCAAACATTGGCTGCATCTTGAAATCCTCCCAGAAACTAGAGAACAAGAGGGAACACAAGATGCACCCTAAGTAGAGTCCTGTGCCCACCTTGAATGTGTATGACTTAATGTTAAGATTGCAAGCGCAACTGAAATAAAAAAGATTGTAAGCTTAACTGTTTTTCCACAAACAAAGGAGACTGATGGCATATAAGCAACAACCCTGAGATGTCATACTGTTTTTAGTTTCTCCTACAGGCATTTCTGGAGTAAGTAGTCCTATGTCTCCAAATCTACAAAACACACACAGAGTGCATTGGGGAACTCCTTTGGCCCCTCCAGTTGTTCAGTGACAAGGACAGAGTTTGAATCAGATACTTAATTTTTGAACAAAGTCTGTCTTCCAGCACTGAGGAGTAGGCTTACCTATGTGAGTAACATCTCTCTCATCTAATTGGAACACACATTTCTGTCCCTGTTCTTACACCCCAGTTTATTGTTCCAAAGGTACTGTTGATGCCTTCTGGACAACATTGCAGAGGCACCTTACTCATGGCACTTTAGGAAAACCAGCATTATTCGTAGATCTCTTTCATTCCTGCTACTTTGCCACAGCAGAACTGTTTAATTGCTGCAGTGAACTCATCTACAGAAATTTTATTCAGTTCACATCACTTCCTTTTGGCTCTGCTCCTTAGACAAACGTATGTCCACTTTATTCAGGAGATCGTCCGTGTCACTTCCACCTTCACAGGTTATATGTAGTTGAGGTCAGCATTTTTCATCACCACTGAGAACAACTAGAGCAGTGTTCTGCTCCATTTGCAGAGTCGGTGGGTGTTTGCCAGAATGCCCTTGTAGTCATACAGTTATTATTCTACAGGCCCCCCCCCAACTAGGACCTTCACGTTAACAATTTCCACACTTGCTACCTTTCTGGATGATCAGTACCAGGTGACCAAAATTTGGAGGACCCCCCCCCCCCCACACACACACACACACACACATACACAGTATTGCATGGAAAGTCTCTTTCTTTAGATAGCTGGCTTTTCAAGTCACTAGTGTCCACCAGAAGGTCCTGGGTTTACCCCCTTGGTAAACACTGACCACATTTCTGAACTTTCCATGCCTTCATTTCAGTAGCCAAGATCTTGAGTATGGTCTGTTCGGGCTCCACATTCCTGGTGGTATATAGAACCTCCTTTGAAAGTGAGAGCTGAATTTATTCTGCACAAGAGCATGCACTTTACATTCTTAAGATGTTTAGTACATTTGAGCTGTATATATGCCATATGAGCTGTACACAGAGAGTAGCCCCATGGCACGGAGGGATGACCCATGTTCAAATAGCTCGACTAGTTACATGGGTGCTGCAGGGGCCGCTTGTGGGGAGGGTGTGAGTGACTGACATCGGGTCACCCCACTGGGGAGGCAGCCTAGGCTTGTCACTGTATACAGCAGTATTAAAAGACTGGTGGGGTCTGTGCTGCAAACATTGTGTATATTCAGAAGTGTGCATGCACTTACCAACACAGCAAATAAAACTGAGCTCAGAAAGGCTGCTTTGTGAGAGTAGTGGGTGTTCAGACACACTCCTCGGCATGCTTTGTGAGGGTAGTGGGTGTTAGGACACACTCCTCGGCGGCAGTATGATGCTGCAACAGTGTTCTTAACGTCCTCATTGGCCCCAGACGTGGCCTTAGTTTGAGCCCAGGTTAGGCTATGGTGGATCTGGGAGACCTGATAAACATGAGGAGACAGTAGCAGCTGATGGTAAGTTGTAGAGAGTGGATGGGGGGACACATTTGGGTTTCCCCAAGTCTGTTCTTCCACCATCCCTGGCCATTAGACCCAGTTTGTCCCCAAATGGAGGGATTATTTGACATCTACACCTGATTTTCCAGAATGTGCAGCTTCAGATCTAATAACGTGAATGCAAATTTGTTAATAACCTTTGGACCAAGGTTCCTTGGCTCGAAATAAACTTATCAGTTAACTGATTGATTTATTTCAGTTTGTCTACCAGGGTAGGGTTCTGATCTCTGTGCACCCTTTGCAGACTCGGGCCTGGATTGTAAAAACCAGGCAACAACAGCGAGTTACATTAGTAAAATGTGCAGGTTAATGTCTGACGGGTAACTGACCAAAATGCATACAGAAAAGAAAAAAGCTACGAGAATAAGTACACAAATTGCTCAACTAGTGGTTTCTTACTAACGTTTTAGCACTGAATGTGATCATTCCTACATTCTTACCTCAATATTGTATTACATTGTAAGAGAAGTGTGTATCATTGATTGGGGAGAAGTTAGAGGAGGAAAATGGGGATTGGGGTGAAGTTACAGGAGGAAAATGGAGATTGGGGAGAAGTTAGGGATTGGGGAGAAGTCAAAGGAGGAAATGGGGATGAGGAGAAGTTAGGGATTGGGGAGAAGTCAAAGGAGGAAAATGGGGATTGGGGAGAAGTTAGAGATTGGGGAGAAGTCAAAGGAGGAAAATGGGGATTGGGGAGAAGTTAAAGGAGGAAAATGGGGATGGGGAGAGAGGTGAAAGGAGGAAAATGTGGAACGTTAAGATTGTAAGTTGATAAGGAATGGTGATGGGTTGGCATATATGTGAGAGTGGTGGTAGTTAGCAAAAGGTAGATGTGGGAAAAGGTAACTGTTGTTCTTCAGGTCACATTTGTAGCTGGCATGTGGGTAGTATGTTGTTTAAGAGCTGATTTAGGTCAAAGTATGTATTTTGGTAATATCGAGATGGATTCCCACAGTCTGGCTATCAGAAATGAGATGCTGTGATATTGGGATGGATTCCCACAGTCTGGCTATAAGAAATGAGATGATGTGATATTGGGATGGATTCCCACAGTCTGACTATAAGAAATGAGATGATGTGATATTGGGATGGATTCCCACAGTCTGGCTATCAGAAATGAGATGCTGTGATATCGGGTGGATTCCCACAGCTTGGCCATCAGAAATGAGATGCTGTGATATCGGGATGGATTCCCACAGTCTGGCTATCAGAAATGAGAAGATGCTGTGGTATCGGGATGGATTCCCACAGTTTGGATATCAGAAATGAGATGCTGTGATATCGGGATGGATTCCCACAGTTTGGATATCAGAAATGAGTTGCTGTGGTTACTTAAACGAAGTTTTGTAATTGGAACCTGAAGAGGGGAGTGGGAGACAGGGTAGTATGTAATCAGTGTTTTGTAGTCCTTTTAGAAAATTTGGCTAAAAGGGAAAGGGATTCCATTATTATTTATAGAGTAAGGAGCTTAGTAGCAGGTCATTTCTTCACTGAACCAAGAGACACTTGGCTGTTGAAAAGATGAAACAACAGTGTTTCATTTTAGATGTTGTAAGGGGCAAAACAGCAGCCGGAACTAGAAGTAGTTAGTGAAGAGGATTTTTTTGTTTTTGATTTTTGGAGGGATGCTGTGATGGCAAGTCTGTATTTGACTTGAGAGAGTAAAATCCCCTTTCTTATGGCACCCCTGCCCTTCAGTAGCTAAGAAGTGAGAGATTTTATTGGCCCAAGATATTGTTTTATTAATTTTGGTTTTCATTTGCTGTATGAGAAACTGAAAGTTAAGTTTTTGGCCCAAACATAAATCTAAGCAGCAAAACCACTTAGTAGTTTCCAGTGATTTGCTCTCTTTGTTATATGCCAGTTGGAGGGTATAGGTTTGAGTTTGTATGGAGTTATAGGGATTGTGGCTTTAGATTTGATTGTGTTAAGAACAAAGTGGTTGTTTTTTAACCATGAAGTTAGCGTGTTGAGGCCTTATTAAAAGGTTTGTTTAATTATGTCGGGGATTAAGTTAATCCTGTTAAAATGCCCTCAGCATAGAGTATTACATTATGTTATATGAAGCTGGAGTTTGAAAAGCAGAGGGGTGAGAATACATCCTTGTTGGCACTCCCCGTTTAAATAACTTAGTTCTGAAAATGAGAAGCCATGTTTCTGTGGCAGTTGGACTAAGACTTGCATTATTCATGCTGTACAGAGAAAAGTATGGTCATCTGATTGACTACGTCTGTTAAATCTATATTTATTAGGCTGTCAGCTGCAAGTGTCTAAATTGCAGCCTTATTGCGCCTCTCTGACCAGAATTCATGTAGATGGAGAGACAGCATGACTTGTTTTTAAAAGTAAGTTGAATGTTTATAAATACATTTTGAATGTGGTGTTTGTTGTGGAAAGTCTATTACTAGCCTAGAACTCCAGTAACAGTTCACCACTCTGGTTCATGTGAGGCATCTCCATGGTTTCTCTCATAAGCATTAGTTTTGTAATAGAACTTCAGAATCTGTAGGGTCTGTCCTTTCAAGGACCACTCCCACTGTCAAAGTGCTGAACACTTATAGTAGCCATTGGGCTACATAAGTATAGAGTTCTTTTTACATTGTGCAGTTGCATTGAGGCAATCCTTTCATTTACTGGCACAAGCTACTATGTGGGGGCTTGTAAGTATATCCATACCCACCTGGGTCTTCTCCAGAGGGGAAGCTCTGTAGTGAACTGGAGCCCACCCCTGATCAAGAAGTCTGATCCCAGAAATAGTGCTACATGTCCATATCCCAAGAAGTATTTCATTGTGAAGGTCTAGTTCATTAATATTTCCTGCCACTTGAGTGGTATTGCACCTGACCCCCCCCCCCCCCTTTGCCTTGCAGATGGTGAGCCTACATAGCTATTCCCATCACTTTTGTGGGACAGTATTTCCATTTCATAAAAGTGAGTCTAGAAAAGAAGCAAGTAATTACAGGCCTTTTAGTCTCCCTTCCATTTTGGAGAGGATCACAGAAATGATTGTGCATGGCATGTTAGTGGAGTATCTAAATACTAATTGTCTGCCCATTGGCAGTCTGCATCACACAGCACAGGCCATGACATCCATTCATTCATTCTTTTATGTGAATGGGTCACAGTTGTAGCTGTGGGAGACACTTTTGGTAGGAGGTATCTGGAATTTAGTAAGACCTTAGATACTATGGCTTACAGCAGTTTTGGAAGAGAAATTAAAGGGTATGAAAAATGAGGCTCAGAATGGTCAATAGAACTGATCAGGAAATAAAGGAGAGAAAAATTATTTAAATTATCAAGATACTTATTGCTGTGGTGAGCTTGAGTTTTTTGTAGGGACCAAATAGATCTATGACTTTTGTTATTGTGAGCAGATTGGGTGACAGTTGGATTTAATGTATAAAAAAAAAAGAAAAAAAATGCAAATGGACATGGTTGGTGGGATGACCCTAAAGCAGGGCAGAGAACTGCTGCTTCAGAGTAATGATCCATAAACTGAATAATGTTGCGCAGTGTGAAGGGGCATTGGTCAAGGCCAGCAAGCTGTTGAGATACCTGGTGTGAGTGGATTTCAGAGATGCTGTGGTCGACCAGCTTTTGAACATGAAGCTGATGCATGCTGCTCCTTTACTCAGCCATCATTGTGCCAATCATTGAGCCAATCATTGAATAAAGTGCCCCATTTGCTGCATATCTGTCTAGACATATGGCAGCAGCTGGAATGCCCATATGTTTTTTTTAGTTGGTCCTTGTATCCTTTCAGTAAGCTATCTCTGTCAATATACTCTGTATCCTACAGACTGCTAAGAGGTGTCCTGTGTCTGGCTTAAAAGGCATCCTCTGACCCATTACTGATAGATTTACTGCACATCAGCAAGTCAGATGCCATCAGAAATACTCTGTGTAGGAATCTAAACGTCTTCTGCAACATCAGCACAATGGTTTGGAGGAACAACTGTATCACATTGAGGATACCACTGCTCTGGAAGAGACTAGCCATCCGCATTTTATTTATTTATTTTATTTTATATTTGTTTACCGGGGAGGTCTGACTGGACAGAGCTGTCCATTTCCAGCAGATGCCCAGGGAGAAAATCTCCAGAACAATTGCTAACATACTATACATAAGTTATTTGCATGAACATTGTGGTTTATACATACAGTTATAAATATAGCAGATAATAACATATGATTGCATAAGATATTTACATAAGTATAATGGTTTAGACATGCAATTTAAAAGTATAGCAGGTAACAATGTAGACATAAAACAAAGTTCATCCCTGTCCGTTTTCAAGTGCAATTTGGATCTATGGATGGGAAAAAAATGTACCTCAGGACTGCGCACTGTAATACTAATGGACATAGGCAGATCCTAAATGCTTTACCTATGCATGGTTCTCCTCAAATTATCTATGGTGTGATCCCAGGTGTTCTCATCAACCATGGGATGGGAAAGGCCAATCTCTAACCAAAAGCAGTTAAGTTAATTCAAACAGAAAGGTAAACTGGCCAGGCTTAAATGACCTGCAAGAGCAGCTAGCCTAGTACTTGCCTTTGAACCTGTAAACCTATAAGGCCAAAGCATATGGCTCTGGAGACCAGTAATAGCAAGAGTGTGTTACATAGATAATGATGGTATCATCTCAGAGTACTGGACCCTGATGCTATCACATGTGGAATTCAGCATATAGTTCTGGAGGTCATACAGGAAGTGCGCCTACTCTATTTGCTGCAGTAACCCCTTCTAGCAGAGGCTGGAACTACAGTACGTGCGTTTCCCATAGTTAGTGCTATACAATGTTGCCTACAGGAACCCCTCCTGTGATACTTTGGAATTGCATAATGTGAATCTCCTCTGCTGTGAAAGGCTGGCACCCAAGTAGATATCGGCTCCCCCACAATTAGTGCTGCTCCACCATTGTCTGCAGTCACCCTGTTGAGAAATAGCGGGACTGCAGTAGCTGTAAGCCTACTATAGTTATAGCCGTTATACCATTATTTACATTGTCCCCTGCTGGGAAAAGCCAGTACTGCCGCAGCTGTAAGCACTCCCGTCATTAGCTGCAAGTGACCCATACTGTGAAAGGCAGGAATTGCAGTGAATGTGAATCACCATATTCAGTCTTTAGCCTCGTTGGTTACAGTGAAGTGACCCCATTTATGAGGATAAATTTTGCTGTGATCTCTTTCTCTCAGGCAAGGCTACTTTGATGCTACTAGCATTTACTTCTTCCTGGGACAGAAGGATAACGTTGCGCCATGACCTCCCTGACTCATGACTGCATGAATCTCTTGTCCCCACTCTGTTAGGTTTGGTTTGTGGGTGGTACTGGAAGGTCAGCTCAGAAAGAAACATTGACTACTGAGAGTCATCTTTGTTTTCATTGGGGCAGAGGTGTAGTGGTGAAGTGTCTACCACTGGAAAATGAGTAGAGCAGATTGGCCCTCTAGTATTCCAGTATTTTCTATGACAATAGATATGAGAGGAATGTCTGACATTACCAAGTATAAGGGAATTGGTCCGTTGGGTCTAGGTTAAGGTCCCCCTCAAGCAAGAACTGATGAATGGTATCTGCTTCCTGTACCTCATTTGCGGGGAGAACAGTTTGTACATCTGAATAGATTATTCAGTATGAAAATGTTCCCATTTGACAATGGACCAGAAGACTTGATTATTCTTCTAAGCTGGTAAAAGATACATTGGTGCCTCATGGACAAGTGGGGATGGAAAGGTTATGTAGCATCCCTGAGTTACTTACTTCTTGTCTGTCACTACTAGAGTGCCCCACTTCCTGGTGGTGTGAGGCCTTTTGGCTGGACTGAAGTGCATAAGTGCAGCTATTCAGTGTGTCCATGGCTCATTGAAAGTCCTTTTTTTCTGGCAATGTGTGGCCTAGAGGGAACTAGTAATTTTTTTTTTTTAATGAAGATGATTCATACCAGTGGGAAACATATTTCTGATTTGTGATATGAATGTGTTTTTAAGAGTTCACAAAGTCAAATTAATTTTTTTCTCAACTTTAGAGGAACGAGTTTCTGTGACCAGAGAAGTACAGAGCTGTTCGTTGAAAGAACTCGAGAAGGATCAGTCTGAGGAAGAGGATGACTATATGGACACAGACTCTGATTAGCTGGGAAAAGGGGATGGGATGTATTTGGACAAGTTTCATTGTGAACACTGTGCTGATGGACTTTGATAAGGGAGGCTTCTTGCTTTACAGAGAGGCCTATGGGAATTGTATCTCATCTGTTTCTGGGAGTGATGTTGAGCGTGTCTTTGACACCCACTGAAGCCCATCCACTTGGAGGCAATTGCTCACAGTTTCTTAATCACAAAACTCAAAATGTACAGCAGCTGAATCCTTTGTATTTCTCACCAAGGAGCAAGAGATAATTTTGTATTTTTGCTCTGCAGATTTTTTTTTTTTTTTTTTGTGAAGTAAAAGCTGTCTTTTATGCACTGCACAGTGTCATGTACATTAAAGTAGATTGTGTATGTATGCTGCATTTGGACACAGGGTGTGCCCTTCCTTCAATACCCTGTGCATTAGCAAGACTGCATTATTCTGTGGTACTTGGAGTTTGAAAGTAGTACTGTTGGAGCAAAGGGAACCTTGAACCTTCCCTGCCTAAGATGGTGGTAAAGAAAGGTGAACATGACAACTATGAGAGACTTTTTTCTTATGGGAGAAAAAAAATGTAGAAATTAAACCCCTTGACATTCATGATGACACTGGAAAAAGAGTTCCTTTTATATCAAGAAAGCTTTAGGAGTTTCAGTACTGTAGGGGCAGCAAGCACCTCTGCAAATGGTAAGTACTTTGTGCAACCTCTGCCCTGCATAATCTTAAGTAAAGAAGTGCTTAATTGGAGATGAGTTTCATTCTGTTTAGTGCTGTTGGAATTCTACAGAAAGCCATGTTCCATTTGGGCAGTTGTACGCTCACACCAGCATGTACACTGTCTCCTCCCACTTTAAGGACATGAGGAGAATTAAGAGTACTTACTGTATAATACTAAACCTCACACATGCTTACACCATTAAAAGAAAACACTTATGTATATAAAGTGTAGAATTTGTATACTTTTATATAAGGGTCCCATACATCTTTGAGTAGAAACCTCAGCCCTTCTTGCCCCCCCCCCCCCCCCCAAGGTGCATCTATAAATTAATGAAAACTTGCACAGATTTGAGAAGATTGATGTTTAGTCAGTAATATCGAACATTTTTATGCTGCATGAGGCACAGTGTTTTTTATATGTAAAACTCCTTCTGTCATAAACTCGCTCATTTCACAATGAGCACTTGTTTGCAAATGGTACTCAACCTAATCACCGACCTGTACCAGATACAGGAAAAGCCTTTTGTTCCTCCTGTAGTCCATAATGAAAGTCTGCTTATGAAGACCACATATATCCTGTACTGTGGATAATGCTAGTAAACATTGGTGGCATCTGTTGATAAAGAAAAAGTTAGTCAACATGAGAGTAGCTTCTTCCCAGTGGCAGTCTCTGGTCAGAGATGCACAGTGTTATGTATAAACATACGTGCATATAAACTGTGTGTAACATTAATACATAATTTACTAGTAATCTGGGAAGATTTAGTCAAAATATATAATTTTGGTATTAGTAGCATTTCAGGCATCACTCTGAAATAGCATAATTTTACAGTGTACTGTTTACTACTAACCCTCTGAGACATTACCTAGCAGTATTGTCATTATACTTTAATTTTCTGTATAATTTCATTCCCTCTCCCTGCTGGGTATAGAAAGATTACCTCTGTCTTTGGTGTAATGCCTCTGGAGTTTAAGCACAATTCTGTCAGCATCATGCTCTTAAGATAAATTCTCGTAACTGGGGCTAGGCTTCTGCTTGTCTGACAAAGTTATTATCTGGTAGAGTTCCTTCTGTAGCATTATTGTGACAGCCATCTGCAATGAAAAGTGGCTTGGATTTATGTTATTACACTGGAGGTCACTTTGGGTTGTCCACCACCATGTGCATTTACCCTTATGATAGCTCTTGCATGGTCATCAGTGACTCCACTGTGGTGCAGATCAGCAGTCCTCCTGTCTCTGATTAATCTGTTCATTTATCTGTAAGCACCAGTTTCATCCTGTTTTCCTTTGTGCGTATTCATTTATTTTAGTTTGTGTGGCTAGGTTGGTTTCCTGTTTGCCTTTTTATAAGTCACTTTTGAAGTAGTTGTAGGTAACCATATGCACTTAAGGATTGTGGGTAAGAGAACAGCAGGCAGTGGGACAGCATGTTAGTCTTTAGTTGCAGGATTCACAGTCTGAAGTCCTAGTGTTTGAGGAAGATAGAACTGCCATCTAGGTTTGATGTTACTGTTTGTATGTAGCGTTCATATTCTTAACCTTGCGTCATTGTAGTTTGGGGTGTGGGTTGGCAAGGATGACCCACCCCACCCAAGTTTGCATAATTGCGCTGTTGCAGTTCTGAATTTCAGATGCACCTGCACCTTCTCTTTTGTATGCCGATCAGTGTTGTGCTGCTTCATAACACAGTCAGAGTTTGAACTGATGGTAGTTAAATGTGATTTAGCCTCCATCCATAGGTTGACATATGACTCAAAAACTAATAGAAATGAAAAAAATAATAGAATCATATAATAAATAAAACACAGACTGCACAAACAGTGTAACCACTGGCAGCAGTACTTGCAGTGTCCCTCTTGCCAACAATAATACCCTACAAAAAAGGGATATGATGATACTACTAAGCACCCTTCACATGGAGTAATAGCAGCTAAAGGGAATTTATTGAAAAGCAGGAATTATACTGTTTTCCCACCTTGAACTGTGTATAGTTAAGTCTTCTACTCCACTCTGGCAGGCATGCAGCATAAGGCAACCCCCCCTTCCCTGATATTAACAAGGGTGTCCTTTTAATCACATCTGTAAAATTATCACAAGTGGCCAAAACCTTTCTCCTGTAACTATATACACTACCAAGATGTTAAGGTTTCTGTTATAGCCTCGGCTTCTACTGGTCTAACAGCTAAATAAAGTAACAAAAAAAAAAAACAATTTACAATAACTACCTTTACTAAGTAGCACTTCCTCTAGGACAGTTTCTTAAGATTTCATACTCTGTAGTATATACATACTTACCTTACATTTTTTTACTGATTGTTTCTCTATTCCCGCCACCACTAGCATGGGTCAGCCCATCCCCAGAATTTGGCTTAATTAATAAACTTTTCCCTTGACAGCTTTATCCCATTCATTCCCGTAAGCCTTTGCACCATTTAAAAGCTGTACTCTAACATGAAATTATTCCTTTCCTAATCGGCTCCATGCAACCTAGACCTCCTGTACTGGATCTTACCATAGCTGCATGCTTACCCAAGAATTGGGTTAAATATATGTACTGAGACTGTTGTATTTTTGCATAAACTCATGTATTTCTCTGTCATTATGACAGAGTATGCTTTGTAATGTATGTAAGTGTTCACAATTCTGTGATGTGCATGTATTTTAATGGTATACATACTTTATTTGACAGGTTGCACCCACAAACCATATTTTGCTATAAAACTGTTCTATAGAATGCGGTGTACTTTATTGTAACACCTTTAGGCGGGTCTACTTTACATTACCAACACGACACTTCCGACACACAAAACACCGACCCCAAATAACCGAAACCACACAACACCGACAACTCACAAAACCGAACATAATTACACCGACACAAACAACGTTAACTACACATGACACACAATGACATATCCACTAACCCTAACCCTAAGGTCCGACACTACCGCACAGTTACCCTACCCGCACCCTAACCCTAACCCACCCCTACACCTAAAGACTGTCACTATCGCACACTTAACCTACCTGCACCCTAACCTACTTGCACCCTAACCCTAACTCACTTAACCCACCCTAAAACATAAAGCCCGTCACTATCGCACACTCGCACTCTAAACCTAACTCACTTAACCCGTCCCTAAACTACAGTCCGTCACTATCACACACTTACCTTACCCGAACCCTAACTCCAACACTACCACACACTCACCTTTCCCACACCCTAACCCAAAATCCCACACTTACCTGACCGCTCCTAACTCCGTCACTATCGCACACTTACCGAGTTGCGCTCACACGTTACCCTTGTCGGTCTTTCGGCTGTCGGCAAATCACCTTTTCGGTCAACTTACCTGTCGGTCGTTTCGTCTCGGTCTTCCGCGTGTCGGTGAAGTGTCGTTTCGGTAAAGTAAAGGGGACCCCTTTAGGCATATCTTATGGGTTTCCGTTTTGAAATGTGCTACATGTTTGTTCACTAAACTGCCTTTCAGCAGTGTCTTCTGCCTGTTGTGAAAGTTTTATTTATATTGCATAAAGTTGCCATCTTAATAAAAATGACAAGCCCTTAAACCAATAAATACTGGTGCCAAAAGACTAAAGCCTATGGATAAATAAACCATAACAAAATTGAATGATAAGTGCTTTTGTTCTTTACTTCAGGAACTGCATCATGGTGTGTATAGTTAAGTCTTCTGCACCCCAGCATAAGGGATCCCCCATTTCCTGATATTAACAAGGCTGTCCTTCAGTCACATCTGTAAAATTATCAGAAGTGACCAAAATCTTTATCCTGTAACTGTATACACTACCAAGCCATCCCACTAGTTACAGGTTTCTGTTATAGCCTTAGCTTCTTCTGGTCTAATAGCTAAATAAAATAAAAAAAAAAACAGACTATTTACAATAACTACCTTTTAAGCAACGCTTCCTCTAGGACAATTTCTTAAGATTTCATAATAATATATATATATATATATATATATATATATATATATATATATATACATACATACATACTTGCCTTACATTTTCTACTGATTGTTTATCCATTCCTTCCCACCACTAGCATGGGGTCAGCCTCCCCCATTCAACCCTTGCATCACTCCACTCCCCTTTCCCCAGTTTCCACCCACCAAAAATTCAGTTAATTTATACTACCCCTAACCACACACCCTCATACACCTCCACCAATCATATATTTTCCGCTTGGCCTCATACTGTTGCCCACCCCTAAATAACTGCTCCAAGTTAGTCACTATACCTGACCCATCCTTCTTATTTACTTGCTATATCACCCCAATTAGCAATTTCCACTCCTACCAGATCTATTTCCTCTTTTCCCTTTACTATTAGCTGCTGTCAGTATGGCACACCCCTGTCCTACCATAATCCACCTCTTCTGCTTCACACTCTCTCTCACACTTCTAACACATTGCACAGAACTCAGAACTCACAAAATCAATCTGATCATAAAGTCTGTCACATCTAACACAGGCCCTGATAGATATACAAACAAATAGTTACTCTAATATATCAGCTAGCCTATTTATGTTATACACCCTTCTGCTTACAAATTATAAAATTTTGCAACCCTCCCTTAGCTCTAAACTGTTGCTTCTCTCAAAATTAAAATCTAATAGAATATCAATCACCACCAACCGTTACTCCTTCCATTGCTCAGATTTACCTCAGCGTGGGGACATTCACCCAAACCCAGGAGCCACTTTAACTTCTCCTTCTAACAATAGATCCTCTCCTAACACCCTATTTCTGTCCACACTAAACCTATGTAGCATTTGTAATAAAAATAACAAGACTTCCATGTGTGGCTTTCGCAACATACCCCTGATATACTTGCAGTCGCAAACACTTGGCTTACGCCAAGTATACAAGACTCCGAACTGCTCCCTCCAGGCTTCAGTATAATAAGATCTGCCAGAACTCACAAAAAAGCGGGAGGGGTACTGTTAATATACCCCAGTTTATACACTATAGTGTCATACTCCAAGCCAGTTCCTCAATTTAGTAATGCTGAAGTATTCATAGCCTATTTAAAACTTAACAACTTTGCATAACTGTTCTGTGCTCCCCCCCCCCCAGTCACAACACTGCCATACTAGAAAACATCCTGTCCTGGATGTCACAAAGGGTCCTCTTCAGAAACCCAAACGTTTACTTACCTGACTCTTAAAATGCTGAGATGAAAAGGCTGACGACCGCACAACAACAGTGTCCTAGAACACTGACTTTCCACTCCAGGTAAGTAACCGCTTGGCCATTCTGTTGAACTTTGCCCCTTACACCCATGGTAGTGCAATCTCTGAGCTGGCATATTTAGTTAGGGGGAGTGTGGCGGGCAAAGCCCTCACATCGGTGGGTTTGGTTTTCTTCAGTTTACATTTTTTAGGATGGCCAAGTGGTTACTTACCTGGAGTGGTAAGTTGGTGTTCCAGGACGTAGGTGTGCTGGTGCTGTCAGCCTTTTCATCTCAGTGTTATGAGTTTCGGGTAAGTGAAATTTCATTGTTGTAAAGTAGACCCATCACAAAATATATCCATTAAAACGATTATCATGGGTGATGCTAATATCAACTGACAAAACTTGATCTCTGACTTCCCAGACAATAGTATAAATCTCTTTCTAGTTTTATACTCCAACTAGAGTTATTAAAAGTAATAACCAAGAATCAGTTGTAGACTGGATCCTGATCACAGATCCAAATAAGTATTCCAACTCCAATACTCTCCCAGACACATTGTGACCAGTTACCTGCATATACTTGTAGGACTACCACCCAGTCACCCAAAGGCCATAATTATAAAACCTCCCGTAACCTAACTAACTTCAGCCAGGAACTCCTCATTACTATACTCAAATCCCTAAACTGGTCCATACTGAAAACGCTACCCCTAGACAAAGCAGTTAATTACTTCATCAAATGATTCCTAGACACCCTTAATAGCCTAGCACCACTTCAAGCAAAAAGAATGAAAATCAGTCCTGCCCCTTGGCGCTAAGTCCACAAAAAAAACTACTAGTAACCAGAAACAAAGCCTGGAAGGAATTGCCTAAATCTACAAAAGTGTAGATATCTATCCAGTAGGGTAAAGAAGCTTATAGCTATTGATAAGAAACAATACTTTACACAACAACTAACCGACAACAAAAATAACCCCCAAAAGTTTTGTTCTACTATCTTATCACTTCTCACCCCAGGGTCCAAACAAAGCCCTTCACCTTTGCCAGACAAATCTCCATCTCAAATTTCAAAATTGTTTAATACTCACTTTATAGAAAGTATAGCTAACGTGGTCAATGATCCCAGCAAGCCCTGTACTACCAACCTCACAGATAATCTTAACGCACCCCTCTATCAAATGTCATCCAACCATACCACACTCCCATCCCTCTCTACTCCAAACATTTCTGCTAGAGCCGTTAAAACCTCCAAACCTCTCACTGCATCTGTATCCACTAGCTATATAAGTAACGTACTACAAAAAATAAAATCTTGATCTCTTTCTGCTGATAATCTCCCAGTAGAATACTTGAAAATTTGCTGCTGCTGCTGCCATGGCCTACCCAATCAGTATTCTCCTCAATAGATCCATCATAGAATCCCATGTCCCCTGCCTATGGAAAAAAAAATCAATTATAACCGCACTACACAAAAGAGGTAAGTCTTCTGAACTATCTAATTTCTGCCCCATCTCCATCCTATATCCTATCTTCAAACTCTTATAAAAATGTGTATACAAACAACTTGTTGACCACTTAAGCCACACTGAACTACTAACACCCTCGCATCACAACTTTAGACCTACTCGTAGTACAACAACCGCAATAATATCCTTCATAGACACTGTAGATCAGAATGCAAGTGGTGTATCTTTAAGAAGCATGTCAAGGCTGTATGTGCACGTATAAATTCCAGACACGTGCACTCCCTAGTACCATTTTGTAAGAGCGGCCACAGTGAGACCATGCATGATCACAATTGTTAGTTTGTAAATAAGTTACTTAAGTTAGTCAGTAAACCTCTATAGTGATATGTTTGTATAAAATAAAGCTGCTTGAACAAAAGCTGCAAAGACTCGTCTATTGTGTCCAAAGTAGGAGATCGACATGGTGTCAGAACCGGGATCAAGGAGAACAAGATCCAGAGCCATGAGGTGCAGAGATGACACTGAAGGTAAAACTAAGTGAAACGAGCACCCACAGAGCCCGAAAAGAATCAAAGGTAAAGAGATGTAGTGCAAACTGTTTATTTGATAACAGAGACAAAATGGGGCGTTACAAGGGCACAAACAGCGTTATTGAGCAAGTGGAAGACACAAAAGCTTTGTCAGCTAAAAAGAAAATGTTTAAAATAAAGGCATTCGATGAAACAACAATAAAGCAAAACAAGCATGTTTAAAGTGAAACAAATATGTTTAAAGATAAAATGATCATGTTTAAAGCAAAACTGGGCATGTTTAGAATAAAACGAGCACAAGAAAAGTACATTGGGCATGAACAGGGCTTAAACGAGCAAAATGAATATAAGGGCAGAAAAAGGCATATTAAGCAAAAATAAAGCAAGGTGACTGCATGCGTTTTGGCAAAGTGCTATGTTTTGCATAACTACAACTTCATATTGTATCAAGGGCATAACTAAAGTTATTCAAAGTATCTCAAAGTGTGTAAAAGTGCTTACAGTGTAAGCTTATTTCTGTGCATGTATTTCAGAGAGTTTATTGTGTGCAAAGTACAACTATTTCATGAAATACAGTGAAAGTATAGCTATTTCGCAAAGTTTCTTGTGCTGGGTGTGTCTATTCGTAAAGTGCCACCTTTACAGAGTGTTTCTTGCTCTGTAAAGAGTTGCGTAGCAAGGTACCACCTTTTGAGGACATTTCAGTATGTTCCATGCAGTTATTTGCAAAGTGCAGCTGCTTTGAAATGTTGCGTTTTGCGGAAGAGCGCTCCAGTTTATTTACATTGTGCAATTATTTATTATGTTTCTTACACTAAGAGGTGATTTATTGCAAAACCATATTATATGAGTATTACAGTGCCTGAGAGTTTATTTCACTCGCATCGTAAAGTTGTTTAAGATGTTTCACAAAATGATGAGAAATGACTTTAGCATTTTTCAAGGGTGTTAATCCATCCATAAAATTTATTTCGCAAAGTCCAGTTATTCAAATTTACTACGAGTTTGTTCATTATTATTATTATTTCAAAAAGCCCAAAAGGTATAAATTCAGAAACATAAAGGCATTGGACAAAGTTACAAGTACTGGCATAAGTTTCTGGCATGAGTGTACGTTTGTGCTCATTTGCAAAACCCTACTGGTGCATGTTAATATGGCAGATGGATTTCGAAAGCCTCTACCACTTGTATTTGATCAGAATATTGCAGAGTATTGGAGAGTATCTGAGCAAGAGTATGATAGTTTTATACAAGCAGCTTATGCAGATAGAGATGCACACACCAGGGCATTCATTTTGCTAAACCTATAGAGATGCACACACCAGGGCATTCATTTTGCTAAACCTAGTGGGGTCAGAGGCCATAGAAGAGAGCATTCATTTGTGTATGCACCTGCAGTATATGAAGGAAGAGGTGAAAACCGCGATATTGTTCTATAACCTGAATCCAGAGAAGACCCAGATTGTTTGAAGTACAAGTTCAGAGAAATGTGTAGCCCCCAGACAAATAATACATTAGAGGGGCATTTGTTTTATACGAAAGATCAGAAACCAGGGGAAACATTTGCAGCTTATATAACTAACTTGAGAAACAAAGCTAAGATGTGGCGATTTGGTGACTCAAAAGATGAGCTGATAAAGGACAGGCTTGTGTGTGATATTAACACTGCTGCTTTGAGAAAGGTTTTACTTCGTGACTGATTTAACATTGAGCAAAGCCATAGAAATTTGTCAAATCCATGAGATGACAGAAAAACACATGGGTATGCTTGGAAATAAGATCGTGGTTTCAGTTGGCTCCAGAGCAAGTGTAGGTAGTATGCAACACGTGGTGAACAAAAAAGTAGGCCCAAGCACATGGCAGCTACGAAGTTTCCAGGGAAGACCCGTAGCTTTCCAGTATGTTCTAAGAAGGGAATGCATTCCAGTTTAGTGCAGTACAAGCATGAATCAACAAAACCCAAGTCCATCTTTATTGTTAACTGTCGCAATTGTGGTGAAAATCATGAGTCTAAAAGAGAGAAGTGCTTAGCATTTGGTTCAGTGATGCTTTCATGTTATTTGGCTGAAAACTGTTGCAACTTGTTATTCTATGTAGTCCAAAGACGATTGCAATCTTCATTAGGTCTCAACACAGTTTAAGAATGAATCTGCTTTCTTTTGCTAAAGAAGTCCATCATGTAATTGCATTTCTGAGTTCTAATTTTTCTGAAGCCATTTCCTCAAAGTATGCTGATGTTTTTGATGACAAGTTAGGCAAACTTCCAGTCGTGCATTCCATGAAGTTAGACCCAGAGGTCACTCAAGTAGTCAGACCAGCAAGAAGAGTTCCGATAGCTATGCAGGACAAAGTTAAGACTCAGCTGGATAAAATGGTGCAGCAAGGTGTGATTTGTCCAGTCACATATCCAACTGAATGGGTGTCATCCATGGTAGCAGCTCACAAAAAAGGGTGAGATGAAATCAAATATGTATTGACCCAAGAGATCTGAACAAAGCATTAAAGGGACCATTTCATCCAATGTGCACAGTCAGAGGTTGCAGACTTAATACTGAATGCCACTGTTTTGTCTTTCTGTGATGCAAAGAGTTAATTTTCCCAAGTGGTGTTTGATCGCAAGTCTTCTTCTAACTACCTTTGGTACTCCATTTGGCAGGCACCAATTCCTGAGGATGCCATTTGGAATAAAATCTGCAAGTGAAGTCTTTCAGTGTGTAATGGAGCAAATTTGTTCAGGTTATCCTTGTGCCATAATTGTAAACAATGTACTGGTTGATGGCATTGGTATAGCAGAGCATGACAGAAACCTCAAGAAAGTTCTAGATAGAGCACGTGAAGTAAACTTGAAGCTCAATCCTCCTGAAGTGCAAATTCAGACTTCTGGAAGTTACCTACTTAGGTCATTTGTTCACGAGTACAGGCTTGAGACCAGACCTGACCAAGCAAGCAGCTATTCTTGAGATGTCAGCACTAGATAATGTAAAAGCTGTACAAGGTTTTCTAGGCATGGTCTATTTAGGTAAGTTTATTCCAGACTTCAGTGGGGTGACAGCACTTTTAAGAGAGCTAACACACAAATATCTTGCATGATCACTGTTGGAACAAAACCAGAAGGTATTTGAAGACCTTAAGCAGAAAATTGCCACCCCACCTACCTTAAGGTACTATGATGTGAACAAACCAGTTACTCTTTCCTGTGATGCTTCAAAATTTGGTCTTGGCGCAGTTGTACTTCAAGAGAGTAGACCAGTAGTCTGTGCATCAAGAACACTAAGCCAAACTGAGATGCAGTATGCTCTGATTAAGAAGGAGCTTTTGGCAATAGTATTTGCATGTTCCAAGTTTCATGATTATATTTATGGTTGAGCTATTCAGATTGAAACTGACCACCAACCTCTAGTTACTATTCTGAAGAAGCCTATGCATTCCGCTCCAGTGAGATTACAAAGAATGATGCTCACATTGCAAAAGTACAATTTGAAAATGGTCTACACCAAAGACAAATTGCTTTATATGGCTGATTATCTAGATTGCCCAGAAATACGACAGAACAGCTTCACACAGAGAATTTTGACTTTGTGATGTCAGTGTGTAATGTTTCTACCACTAGACTTGATGAGTTGAGAGATCATACTCAGACTGATCCAATTTTGCAGAGGCTCAGTCACTACATTAATGTTGGATGGCTGTCAAAGCAGTTTAGTGTACCACCTGAAGTGCAAACCTATTTTACTTAGAGATGAATTGTTGATGGAAGATGGCATTATTTTCAAAGGTCCTAAAATTCTTCCTGTTTCCTTACAAGAGTATATCCAAATTTTGCATCGTGGCCACCCTGTATCCATATCCACTAAGAGAAGAGTGAGAGAATTAGCATGTTGGCCTTCATTACCAAAAGGCGTTGATAAAGTACTTCCTTCCTGTTCAGTATGCAATAGTAGACCACATTTGTAGAGAGAACCACTTCACCTAAGTCCAGTTCCTGAACTACCTTGGTCAACAGTTGCAGCTGATGTCTTTGAGTGGAACAATCAACACTGCTTGGTTTTGGTAGACGCTTATTCGAATTGGTTTGAGATTGATCTACTACCTAACCTAACATCCACTGCTGTTATTACTAAGTTAAAACATAATTTTTCAGTTTATGGTAGTCCACACAAAGTTCTTTCTGAGAATGGTAATCAGTTTCAAGCCAGTTGTTTCAGACATTTGCAAAAGACTGGGACTTTGTACATGTCACTAGTAGTCATGAATATCCTCAGTGAAATGGTCTAGCTGAACAAGTAGTACAGAGTGCAAAGCAGTTACTTGAAAGGTCAAAGCATAACCACATCGATGTGTTCTTGAATTTGTTTAAGAACAGAAACATACGTCATGATGATATTCTTGGCTCACCTGCTCAAAGATTACTTTCCAGGCAAACTAGAACTACGCTACGCATTACTTCCAGTTTACTGAAGCTTAAACCAAAGAACAATAAAGCCATCAAGGCTCAATTGGTTAAGAAGCGTAATATCCAGAAATCTAGTTATGACAGAGCAGATTACTTTTTCCACTGAGGGAAGGAGAGATGGTATGAATCCAGACAAAGAAAGGTTTTGATTGAGTTGGACAGATTATGGGCTTCTGTGCCAAGCGAGATCCTACCTGGTAAACTCTGAGGATGTGGAATATAGGAGGAACCATAAACATCTTCCTATACCAGAATCATCATCACCATCACAACATTGTTTCTGTGATACAGATTTCAAATCTAAGAGCGAATCAGACACTGTTGCCATACCAGAATGTGTTCAAAATTTTGATTCCATTCCAGAAAATGTTCCAGCAATTCCACAGGTCAAACATTTTGCCGAGACAGTTACAGCTACTAAATCTAACTCTGTTTTATGTCACATCATATGGGCGAGTATCAAAGCCTAGTGTGAAATACACAGCATCATGGACTTGATTGTGTGTGTAAAATAAATGTTATAAATATGTATGTATGTATGTATATATATATATAAAATGTTTGCTTAGCATTGTGTAATGCATGGCTAAGAATTGCCTGTGATTTTGCATGCTAAATAGACTCATAGTGTTGTAAGATCTAGTGCTCAAAGAGGGAGGATGGATGTAGATCAGAATGCAAGTGAAGTATGCTGTATCTTTAAGAAGCATGTCAAGGTTATACTTGCACGTATAAATTCCAGACACGTGCACTCCCTAGTGTCATTTTGTAAGAGCAGCCACAGTGAGAGCATGCATGACCGCAGTGGTTAGTTTGTATATACGTTACTTAAGTTAGTCAGTAAACATCTGTAGTGATGTGTTTGTATAAAATAAAGCTGCTTGAACATAACCCATGAAGGCTCATCTATTGTGTCTAAAGTAGGAGAGTGACAGAAACAATCAACAAACCAAGAGACTTTGGCCAACTAACCTCAGCACTATTTCTTTTCTTTCTAAAAGCTTTCCATACTGTCTCACACCATAAACTCTTACATCAACTTTCTTCCCGTGGCCTTTCTGGTTCCTCTTTACAATGGTTTTCCAGCTACTTATATGACTGACATCGATGTGAAATGGCAAGGCTGTCTCTAATATCTAACCAATAAAATAAGTGTTCCACAAGGATCCATCCTTGTACCCCTACTCTTCAACACCTTCATAAAACATATACACACAGCCTCCTGCCAAAGTTCCCTAATCCAATATGCAGACGACTCAACTCTCATTTCCTCTTCCACCAACATAGTAAAAGTCAGGCAAATAACTCAAACTGCCTTCTCCTCTATAGAGTCCTGACTATAATGTGCAACTATTACTCAACCCCAACAAAACCAAACCCCTCCTTTTCATACCAAGGGTGAGCTCAACTGACTAAAATATTTTCATTAAATAACACAGAAATCAAAGTAGTCCCATATATCAAACCACCTGGAGTAACAATAGATAATAAACTTACCTTTGATTTTCATATACATAACATTGTCAAAAAAAAAAAAAAATCTTGTTGCTGTATTGGCATAAAAACTTAATGGAAATAGCCAACAGGAACAACATTAGCCACAACCTACCTGCTACACTCCTTACTATATGGTGCCGCCATTTTAACCAACCTTCAAAATATACTAAAAATAAGCTTGAATTCAGTATAACAAAATTGCTAAATTTGCAACAGGAGTACCATATTTTGAGAACACTGTTTGGCTCTCACTCTCCTTAACTGGCTAGAATTCCCCCAATTTCTTAACTTCACCCAACTAACAATTGCCCATACAACTCTGCACAACCCTGAGGCCTGTCCCACCTTAAAATCAATACTTCAAATCTACACACCTAACCAGACTCTCTGCTCCAAAGACAAACGGTTTCTAGCTCTATATAAACCAAATAAAAATGCCGGATAATGTCTATACTCCTACTCAGTGACTAAATTATGGAACCGTACTACCTTTAGATGTTAGAACTACCTCTAACCTCAACAATTTCAAGTCTAAAGTAAAAGGCTTTCTACTCGGGTCATGTATCTGTTCCTGTTCCAAACCAAGCTGACTCCCTTCTTCTACCTTTATCTAATTTGCTAATATCTCCTTTACTAATTTTCACCTCCTTTTTCCCATCTGATATCCCCTTACTCTATTCAACCTACTCACTTACCTCCCTTTGCTGATAATTCAGCCTACCATCTACTTATCGAATTTGTCTTAATTCATCCGTTCCTCCCCACACTACCACCCTTCACCTTCCCTTTCATCCAGTTCTAACAGTGTCTCTCTATTTTTACTTAGATGGTCTCTGCATTTACTCAAGTAGCCTGACCAATTATCAACTTTTTTTGTCATCACACCTATCTTCTGTAATCTCATCATGACATGACCTTGCCTCTTATAAAATTATCCTGTCTGCTATGTTTTGTTAAACCTCCTATGCAGATTGTATGCCTGCATATATTATCTCCTTTGTAAAATTTTCTAAGTATGTAAAACATGTTTCAGACATGTGTTTATCTTCCCTTCTAATAATGTATGTATATGCTTTTCCTTCTGGTTTATCTGTAATTCTTGACTTTCCTTTTGTTATTAATTATGTTAGGACTATATATTGTGATTCCTTTTATGTACTGGAGCCTCCACTGAAAATGGGCTTCTCGCCCAGTTGGACTTTCCCAGTAACCAAATGTCAAATAAATAAACAAATAGAAATTTCCAGAGTAGATTTTTAACATTTCTTGTCGGACTTTCCCTGTAACCAAATGTCAGATAAATAACCAAATAAATAGAAATTTCCAGAATTGATTTATACCATTTCTTAACATCCTTTTGCTAAAGTTATTGCTGCAAATGTTTCACTATCTTGAATCATTGCTAAGGCATTGCTTTTTCTTGCTGTCTCCATTGGCACAAAAAGCTAAAGCCTAGATGATCAGAGTTTGATTAATGGCTCAAATATTGGAGGAGCCACTGTAGAATTCATGGATGGGAGTCACTGGCCAAAGCTGGCTTGCCCACTGTAGTGATCAAAAGTTGGTGTCTATAACCATCATCAGGACTGGGAAGGAGCTCCCATTTAACAGGATACTTAAACTGTTGTAGGCACTGGGCTGTGTGCAAAAGTACAATGCTAGATGGGCCTGCAATGATGGAATTCCACTCAGGCTAAAATGAAGAACTCTATAGGCTGCAGGAAAAACATCCACCTCTCGTGACATTCCTGATGATGGCTCTTCAGCAGAATAGGTCATGCTCCAGCACCCAGAGAGCCACCACAGGGAATAAATCGACAGAATGAAGGAAGAAACTTGGTCATCTGGCAAAGCAGCAAAAAGTAAAAAGTACAACACAAAATTGCTTTTATTATATTTAAAAGGTTTAATATAAGGTTTAATGTAGGAAGTTTAATGCAAGCTTCCCTCATTGTATTTTATAACTGATGATAGTGATTTTTTCTGGCTTACCTAGAAGTAATTGATAACCATTTGTTCAGGCTCTAACTGCACGGACACAACTGGCTGAATTTCTGTTTTAGACAATATCACTAAGATGTAGGCATTGTGGAATTTCCACTTGTACAAGACCTGTGTGCACTGGACTGGGGAGTTTCTCCTTGTGCCACTGTTTACAGCTGGGGTGTTAATGTATACAAATAAGGGGGTGTGAGGGTACAGGAGTGCTTGTCTTGGAAAAATGCAAATTTCAAAGGGTGTAAGAAGTTGTCACCTGAGTTGTGTCCTTGCACAGTTATCAAGCAGTTGGTTCTCAATTTTGGCTTGATCGTTCACTGGGGAAGCAATTATTTCCCTATTATAAAATACAAGCACCATTTACTGTTTGTATGAACACAATTTTCTATCCCCCTCCCCCACAGGACTGAGCCCACTGATTTGTCTACCTGCACCGGGTCAGCCCATTCTTTGGCATGAAATCCAGGCATCCCTGGGCTATGCAAGAGCCCTAGAGTCCAGTCATTCTTGCCCAGGGATCCCAATCTGCTCATTTCCTCTGTGGCAGGAGTCGGTTTGTAACAAGTGGGATAGCTGCATGGATGCCTATGCTCTCTCCAGTCACAGAGCATCCCTTTCCTTCCAACAACTCTCCTGCTCTGCCCTATGCTGCCTTCAGAAGGGAGGTCTGCTTCCAAACTCTTTGCTTCCTTCAGTTTACTATGTAGTTGCACTCAGCAGCTCTTGCTGAGTGTAATGGAACACCTAGGGCTACTGCTAGGTGTATCTCATGTGGGAAGCCAGGGTTGCCTCACTACCCCTAGGATGGAGGAGCTGGTACAAAACCCTTACTGCCACCTGTCTCCTCTGGCTCCTGCAGGTATCCTAGCCACAATTTGGACACTAGTCACATGCAACAGTTAGGGCTTTATCCCTCTGTGCCACAGAGCTGCTGCTTGTATGAATGTTTTGTTTCAAATTCCAGTGTTTAAACTTGTAGTCCAGATGACAGGTGTGTCTGTTCCATGGAAAAAGTAGATACCATACAGGAGAGGTCCCAGGACAGTACCTTGTGGTACTCCACTTGTCACTGCTTTGAGGTCAGATTTGAAATCTGCAACTTTTACAGTGTGGGTTCTGTCAGTGAGCCAGTTAGGAACCTATCTTGTGACGTAGGGATTTATACCTAGTTTAGTTGTAATTTCAGAATGGGGGATGGTGTTGAAAGCCTTGGCGAGGTCAAGATAGGCTGTGTGAACCACCTTACCCTCATCTACGGCTTTGTTGACTGCCTCAAAGAAGTCGTTCAGGTTCATGAGGCATGATCTGCCTTTCACAAACCTGAACTGAGTGGGATCCAGAGTTTGGAGGTTACTAATGTCTTTGTTTATGAGTTCTATGATAATACGTTCCATGGCCTTGCAGACAAGGCTCGTCAGGCTAATAGGTCGATAGTTCCCGGGATCAGTGGTGGCTCCCACTTTGTGGAGTGGGATAACTGTTGCTGGGCGCCATTCAGTGAGCACAAAGCCAGATGCGAGGCTAACATGGTGCTTAAGTGGGGAGCCAGTTCGTTCTGAAGTACGTGTAAAACGCAGCCTGGGATGTTGTCTGGTCCCATGGATGCTGTGTTTTTGGCTTTAGAGAGTGCAGCTTTAACCTGCGTGTTTGTGATTACAGGGACTCTGCATTCTTCCTGTATAGATATGGGCCCTTTAGGGGGGTGAGAGGGGGGTAAAGTTAGCACTGAACCTATCTACCAGGATGTTGGCAATATCAGTTGGTTCTGTAATTTTCGTGCCTTTGTACTGTAACTCATAGCAGATCTGGGTGTTGTCATCGAGATTCTTGACATAGCTATAGAATGCTTTGTGGTTGTCCTTGGAATTAGAGGCGATTTTGTTTTCATAGCTAGCTTTGGAGGATCTTATAAGGGATCTCAGCTTCTTACTCAGGCTGACCAGGGAGCTCCTCCACTCATAGGATTTTACTCCCTTTTTCAACAGTTACTTCCTTCTGTTGTACAGTTTGTTTATGGCATGGGAGCACCACATTGGCTTCCTTTTTTTGGAGGATAGCGTCTTGGTTCTGTTTGGGATAGCACGATCCATGCACTTCTGTAAGTGCTTATAGAGTGCATTTGTGTAGGATTCAGCAGTTGTAACTGTATTGTCCATCTGCATGGGTGTCATGAAGTTCACCTCTTCTGTCTTAAGAAGCATGAAGTTGGCTTTGGAGAAATTTTTTACTGTGGTTTCCTTAATGGGGGGGGGGTGGGGGCAGGATGTGGATATCAAGGGTGATTAGCTTATGGTCGGATCGGACCAACGAGGAGTTGACTTCAGGTGTGGAACACTGATCACTCATGTTGGTAATGACTAGATCTAGGATATTGTTGACCCTGGTGGGGGTGTGGATAAATTGATCCAGGGCATTGGAGTTTATGAATTCCAGAAAGCGTTGCACTAAGGAGTTGGTACACGAGTAGTTTTCCCAGTTAATGGTGGAGTAGTTGAAGCCACCCATTATTAGGGTGTTTGGTTGAACCCTAATATTTTCCAGTACATCAAGAAAAGAGGAGTGGGAATCCTGGGGCATGGTGGGGGATCTGTAGCAAGCTACAATTTGGATTGCAGTTTTGCACAGTTAGTTGCACTTGGATAATCTCGGATGCATTGCACTGAGCAACTAGCCTGGAGGTGTGACTATCCTTAATGAATATAGACACACCTCTGCCTTTGGTGTTTCGGTCCAGGTTACATGGCTGAAAAGTGTGGTATGAGTTATAGCCTGATAGTGCAGGGGTGCTCTCTGGAGCCTTGAACCAGGTCTCAGTCACTACACAGATATCGATGTTCTCCATTTTAAGGAGTGCCTCGAGTGAATGCATTTTGAGATTTAGACTTCTAGCATTGAGTAGCATTACCCTCAGTTTTTGCTTGCCTGTTCCTGTTATGGTGGTGAATTTGTTATTTGAACCTTGCCTAAAAAAGGCACTATAGGGGCAGCAAGAGCCTTAGCCAGTATCTGGAATCCCAGGGGCGACAGGTGCAGGCCATCTGTGGCAAAGCATCATGGTCTGTCAACCATGTCATTTCAAGCAGACAGATACTGGATCCCCTTAGAATGACAGCAGAAGCTTAGCCAATTGTTGAAGTCAAGTCATTTTGTCCTTGTACTGCGGTATCATTCTGGGCGATGGCAGAATGCTACTCGGGGCTAGGGTCATACCTGCATCAGCTACACGATCGGAGAGCTCTTCCATGTCTCTTCATGTAGTCCAGGGAGGTACGTCTCAGGTCATTCACACCAACATGGACAATGACAGTCTCATATTTGTACTTATTTGAAGAAGATCCTAATACATGAGAACCCTACCTTTGTATTTTGTGCTAACCCTTAATTAAAATTTGATTATGTTTTGGTTCTCATAACTGTGCAAGAAATAGTTCATCCAGACCAGAAAGTCTGTTGTGGATTCAGGAAATTTCACTGGAAGAGAATAGAGTGGGACAGCGGTGTTAGTTTATAGATTACTAAGCTCTATAGCATTTGACATAAAAAAAAAAAAAGCTTAAAGGGGCAATCCCAGTGTTTCTTTGCTTACATTCTGCAATGTTTACCTTGAGCAGTATGTAATTCTGAGCATGCTCAAGACTTGTCTGTGTAAGGTAGGGGGCGGGTTACCCACAGGAAGTTTCAGTCTTTTAATCCTAGTCCTTTTTTTTTTTCTGTTTGATAGTCTGTACTGTGAATAAAACTATTGTGTTCAAAATAATGGAAGGATTCACAGAGACTAGAGAACAGGACTTTTGACTGCTATGACTTGACCCTATAACAGCTTTTCTTTTCTTTTTACTTTACCATATTAACTTTATATGCTGTTTGGGGTCTTTAATCTTTTGTGGTTCACATTATTTGTTACATAAAAAAAAAAAAAAACTTAAAGGGGCAATCCCAGTGTTTCTTTGCGGGTTACCCACAGGAAGTTTCAGTCTTTTAATCCTAGTCCTTTTTTTTTTCCCTGATCCTGACCCCCACTCAAACATAATTCATAAATAAGAACCTCATTACAAGAATAAATCTCTGACTCTAACTGCTTAAAATTCTGTGCATCACCCAGCTACTGGAAAGATTTAAAGTTAAGACTACACCGTGTATGATAACCACCTTAATATATGTTTTCCTTTTTCAGATGTAATCTTTAACTATTTCTTTCTCAGCTACTTGCTTCCAACTTTTGCTGTGTGTATGTGAGAAAAACATGTACCTGTGTGTACATATTGTTAAACAAATCTTAGTTTTGTGATAACTCAGTGTAATAATTTCACTGTATTTACACTTGTTTTTGTACATTTGGAGCTTTTCTCCCCGGACCTCCGCTGAAAACTGACCTGTATTCAGTCGGACTTTCCCGGTTAACAGATGTAAAATAAAATAAAAAGTAAATAATCTACTCACAACACCTTTTAGGTTGAGACATTCATTATTTTAGCTTGGGGTTTGTTTTCAAAGAAAGATATCTTCTAAAGGTTTTAATGACCTGGTTTCTGTGGAAAGGATTAGTAAACAGTTATTCGGTCTTTTTTGAGATGTTAATTAGCTTATCCAGTGGCTTTTATCTTTGCCAAACATTAGTACTTCATGGATTTTATTACGTACTGCTACTTCTGTAGAAAGCATGTGTGATTCAACTGACAAACATCAGTACATGGAGTTCTCTATTCCTTGCATTTCATGTTATTTAGTGGCTGCTTTGGAATCCACATCCAGTGCATTTTGTAGTACAGGCATTGAATCTTGCTAAATTACTGGATTAGTTCATTGCCAGTTTCTTTGATTCTGTGTATTTTAACAATCTGTGCAGTTTTTCTCATTCAAAATAAGAATTAAAGTATTTTATAATGTGTGTGTGTGTGCCTAAGGTTCAAAGGGCAAAACCACCACTGTAACAGATACAAGCGTGCAAAATCTGAAGGTAATGCTGCTCAATGCTAGAAGTCTAAACCTCAAAATGGACCTCTTGAGGCACTCCTAAAAATGGAGAACATTGAGATCTGTGCAGTAACTGAGACCTGGTTCAAAGCTCCAGAGAGCACCCCTGCAGTACCAGGCTACAACTCTTACCACACTTTTCGGCCACCAAACCAAGACCGAAACACTAAAGGTGGAGGAGTGTCCATATTCACCAAGGATATTCACACATCCAGGCTAGTTGCCCAACACAGTGCATCTAAAATTCTCCAGGTGCAACTAAATACTAGGTAAGACTGCAATCCAAATTGTAGATTGCTACAGATCCCCCTCCAATGCCCCAAGATTCTCACAACACCTTTCTAAACATACTGGAAAATATTAAGATGCAACCAAACACCCTAATACTGGGTGATTTCAACTACCCTGCCATTAACTGGGAAAACTACTTTGGTACCAACACCTTTTCCCAATGGTTCTTGGAATTCATAAATTCCAACGCCCTGGATAAACTAATCCATTGTCCCACCAGGGGCTCCAATATCCTAGACCTGGTCATTAAGTCATTACCAACATGGGAGATAGATGCTCCACACCAGTGGTCACCCCCTCATTGTTCAGGTCTGATCATAAGTTAATCACCCTTGACATCCACATCCCACCCCGACCCCCAACCTCCAGTAAGGAAACCTCCCCAAAGCCAACTTCATGCTACTCAAGTCAGAAGTGACAAACTTCATGACACCCATGCAGACGGGAGCTGAAAGTTTGACTGCTGAATCCTGCACTAAGGCACTGTACGAGCACATTCACTCATGCATGAATCATGCCATCCCAAATAGAACCAAGATGCTCTCCTCCAAAAAAAGGAAGCCAATCTGGTGATTCTCTGCCATAAACAAACTATACAACAGAAGGAAGAAACTGTTGCAGAAAAGAGGAAAATCCCAGGATGCAAAATATTCCCTTATCAGCCTCAGTAAGAAGCTGAGATCCCTCATAAAATGCTCCAAAGCTAATTACAAAAATAAAATTGCCAAAGATTCCAAAGATTCCAAAGACAGCCACAAGGCATTCTGTAGTTATGCCAAGAATCTAAATGGCAATACTCATATCTGCACTGAGCTACAACAGAATGGCATTAAATATACTGATGCCAAGGATATTGCCAATATCCTAGCAGATCGATTTAGTGCCAACTTCACCCCCCTAAAGGGCCCATCTCAATACCAAAAGATTGCCAAATCCCGGTAATCACAGCCATACAGGTAGAAACCGCACTCTTCAAAGCTAAGAATACAGCATGTATGGGACCAGATGACATCCCGGGCTGTGTACTACATGAACTACAGAATAAACTGGCACCTCACATAAGTGTCATGTTTAATCATAGCCTCACCTCAGGCTTTGTGCCCACTGAGTGGCGCACAGCTACAGTTATCCCACTCCACAAGGGGGGATCCCCTTGGATGCTGGGAACTACTGTCCCATCAGTCTGACGAGCCTAATCTACAAGGCCATGGAATGTATTATCATGGAACTTACAAACAAAGACATTGGCAACCTTCAAACACTGGACCCCACCCAGTTTGGGTTCGTGAAGGGCCAATTGTGTCTCCTGAACCTGATTGACTTGTTCAAATCATTCTTCAGAGCTGTGGATGAGGGTAAGGCGGTCCACACAGCCTATCTGGACCTCGCCAAGGCCTTCAACACCATTCCCCACTCTGGAATCATAGATATATTTACTACGCTGGGCATTAATCCCTATGTTACTCAATGGGTTGCCAACTGGCTTACTGACAGAACCCACATTGTAAAAGTAGCTGGCTCCAGACAAGTGACAAGTGGAGTACCTCAGGGTTCAGTCCTGGGACCGCTCTTGCTTGGCATCTACTTCTGTGAAGTACAGGCCAACACTGAGGGACTCTGGCTAACAAAGTTCACAGATGACTGCAAACTGGCAGCCATTATTGAATCCCCAAATGATTTGGATAGTCTACAAAAGAGCCTTACAGAAACAGAAGCTTGGTGCCAGAGCCATGGGCTCAAGCTCAATGCCAAGAAATGTGTATTATCCCCTTTGGGAAAAACATGTACCCATGAATTACTACATAGGTAGCAGTACACTAAATGCCAAAAGTATGATGAAGACTTAGGAACACAGGTGGACAATGGTCTCACCTTCGATAACCACATCAGCACAACAGTCAGGAAATCCTTCTATGTGGCACACCTCATCACTAAGGGCTTTTCATCCAGAAAAAAAGGAGGTCATTGTCCCACTGTACTCATCCCTCATTAGACCCATCATAGAGTACAATGCCCCATTTGGTATGTACCTCACAAGACATCTGCAACAACTGGAAAGGCCACAGAAACACCTCACTAAAAGAATCACAGGCCTAAACCAGATGCCCTATGCTGACCAACTAAAAAAACTCCAGCTATACTCTGTCACATATCATCTACTCGGAGGCAATCTCTGCTTAACATACAAGGCCATGTCAAACCCAGAGCTGTTTGACATGCTACACTTAAAGAAATCCCAGTCCATCAGAGCCACATGCTCCAGGGACCTAAACCTTGTCATCACAATGAACAAAACATGCTGGAGGGATAGGTTCCTAACCCAGAGAGTCCCCATACTCTGGAATAGACTGCCTATACGTGTCAAACAGAGCGCCTCCATGGACCTCTTCAAAAGGAACCTTGATGACTGGATGGGAGATAGGAAATTTACCCCAGGGATCACATCAGTTTCCCTGCTAGGCAGGGGTCCAGGGAAGTAAATACTGCAGGAAGAAATAGCCAGGGAATTGTTATGGCTAGGCTTGTACAGGCCCTAGGGCCAATAGCCTAGTACCAACCTATGAACCAAGAAGGTCTCCTCCAAAAAAATGAAACCAATCTGGTGGTCCCCTGCCATTAATAAACTCTACAACAGAAGGAAAAATCTGTTGCAGAAAAGGTGAAGTCCCAAGACTAGAAAAACTCCCTTATTAGCCTCAACAAAAAGCTGAGATCCCTCATCAAAACCTCTAAAGCCAGCTATGAAGGCATTGAAGAAATTGTGGCAGACACTAAAAACAACCATAAAGTCTTCTATAGTTATATAAAGAATTTCCACAGCAATACCCAGGTTTGCTCTGAATTACTGCAGAATGGTACCTCCTATAGTCAGACAAAAGATATTGCCAATATACTGGCCGACAGATTCAGTGCCAACTTTACCCCTTTCTCCCCCCTAAAGGACTAATCACAATACCGGAGGGATACCAGGCACCCAGCATTACTGCAGCACAGGTTAAAGCTGCATTGTCCAATGCCAAGAATACAGCTTCCATGGGACCTGACAATATCCCTGGGTGTGTTCTACATGAACTACAAAGTGAACTAGCACCATATCTGTGTGCCCTGTTCAATTACAGCTTCATCTCAGGCTTTGTCCCTTCCAAATGGCGCACTGCTACAATCATCCCTCTCCATAAGGGGGGAGCGACTACAGACCCTGGGAACTATCTCCCCATTTGCCTAACGAGTCTGATATGTAAGGGTATGGAATGCATCATCATGGACCTAACTCACAAGGATATAGGGAATCTCCAAACTCGACATCCCACACAACTTGGTTTTGTGAAAGGTAGATCATGCCTGCTCAGCCTGGTTGACTTCTTTGAGTGAGTCACCTGAGCTGTGGATGAGGGCAAGGCAGTTCATACAGCCTACCTCAATCTGGTCAAGGCCTTTGATACCATTCCACACTCAGGAATTATTGATAAACTCACCAAGCTAGGCATCAACCCCATATCACTGGCAGGGTTGCAAATTGGATCACATATAGAACCTACAGTGTGAAAGTAGCAGACTCCAAGTCAGACTGCTGACCAGTCATGAGTGGAGTCCCATAGAGATCGGTCCTGGGTCCTCTCCTGTTTGCCATCTACTTCTCAAAAGTCCAGGCCAATACGGAGGGACTGTGGTTGACCAAGTTCACCAACGATTGCAAACTGGGAGCCATTATTAACTCCCCAAATGATGTAGACATCCTACAGAAAGGCCTCACTGAGACCCAAACCATGGCCTTAAGCGTAATACCATAAAATGCGTTGTCATTCCCTCTGGGAAAATCTCATTTCCTACCAATTACCACATTTGATGGTAACCCATTGAACACTGAAAGTGTTATAAGAGATCTGGGGTCACAGGTTGACAGCAACCTCTCCTTCAACCACCACATTGCCATTGTGGTCAGAAAGTCCTTCTGTGTGGCAAATCTCATTACCAAGGGTTTTGCATCAAGGAAGAAAGAGGTCATCATCTCTCTCTTCTCTTCCCTCATTAGGCCAATCATCGAGTATAATGCCCCATTTGGCATGTACCTCACTAAACACATGCAACAGCTGGAAAGGCCACAAAAGTACCTCATGAAGAGGATCCTAGGCCTTAAACACATGCCCTACATGGACAGACTCAAAAAAACTCCAGCTTTTCTCTGTCTCTTATAGTCTATTAAGAGGCGATCTCTGCTTGATTTACAAAGCCATGTCTGACCCGGCCCTGTTAGAAATGTTACACCTAAAGAAATCCGAATCCCTCCGCACCACACATTCCAGAGACCTCAACCTCATTACCACAATCAACAGAACATGCTGGAGGGACATATTCATAACCCAGAGACTGCCCATGCTCTGGAATAGACTTCCCATACATGTCAAGCAGAGCACCTCACTGGCCCTTTTCAAGAGAAATTTTGATGAATGCGTGGGAAATAGAAAGTTCACCCCGGGGATCACTCCAGTGGCTCTGCTTGATAGAGACACCGGGAACTAATGGTGGTATGATGCCAGGGCACTTCTATAGGCTAGGCTTGTAAAGGCTGTAGGGCCATTGGCCTAGTACACACCTATGAACCTGTGGACATTGTCTACCATTGGGGTACTCCTCAAGTATATCTTTTTGCCTCCCCTCTGAACAGACAACTTCCTTTGTTTTGCACCAGAGTTCCATGTCCTCTGGGTTAGAAGGTGGACACCCTCTCTTTTTCTTGGAAGGGGATGTTTCTTTATGCATTCCCTCACCTTCCACTCATACCGAAGGTCATGTTCAAGATAGAACAGGATGCTCCCAAAATCTTGTTGGTGACTCCCTTTTGGCCCAAACAGCATTGGTTCCCTTTTCTTCTGCATTTGTCCAATGGCAGTCATCACAAGTTACCTCAGAGGGTGTGCCTCCTCACACAAGACAAGAGGCATCTCATCCATCTCCACCTGTCCACTCCTCAACTGACATTGTGTGGTGATAGGTTTTTGATCCCTTTTTTAGACACTCTTTTTCTGAGGATGTGCTTTAGGTCCTGTAGGAGTCTAGGAAACCTACTACCAGAAAATCTTATTTGTCCAAATGGAAGAGTTTTCGTGTTTGGTATCTTTCTCGTAACCTAGCCTCTTACTGTGGAAGTCCCCTTGGTTCTCTGTCTTGTGAATTGCTCAATGCTGGACTGGTATACACTTCTGTTAAAGCCCACCTGTCATCTGTTTCTACTTGCCTGTCTTTGACTACCCCCTTTGGCTTCTAGACTTGAAGTCATACAATTTCTTAAAGGCATCCTTCATATTAGGCCTACCAGAAAGCTATTTCTCCTTCCTGGGACCTAAATTTTGTTGTGGAAAACCTGAATCAGGCTCCGTTTGAGCTTGAAACTTTCATCTTCTTTACAACATTGTTCTTGGAAGACTGTTCTTCTTGTAGTCCTTACCTCAGCCAAACTGGTGTCTGAGCTGCAGGCCCTTAATATCTGTTTCTCCATTTTTGGTTTTTCATAAAAGCAGAGTGTCCCTTTGTACTAATCCTTCTTTTATGCCCAGGGTGGTTAATGAGTTGTCTGTTAATCAGTCTATTCATTTCCCACTTTTTCCCTTCTCCACAATCTGCTAGTGAGAAGGATCTTCACACCTTGGATTTGCATAGACAACTCTGATATTTGGATAAAACTAAAACCATTTGTAAATGCAAAAGCATGGGGATGTCAAAAGAATGCAGTCACATAAAAATCTCTGGGGTCCAACCAAAAAAAAAAATAATCAAATGCAAGCAAAAAAAGTTGTAGAAAAACAGGTTTAATTATAAAAAGACAGGTGAGCGCTTTCGCAATAGCTTCATCAGACCTTAACACGTGTTAGCGGCGTTTTAGTTTCATTTTATTTATCCTTGTGCTTGAGTTCTGTTGAGCATTAACTCTGCCGGCTCTCTTGTTTTGTTATAAAACCATTTGTAAATCTGAGCAGCTTTTTATTTCCTTTTATCCTAGATCTTTAGGTTTGGCTGTTTCCAAGCAAACTATTTCTTCCTGGATATCTAAAGCCATTTCCTTTTGTTATTGCTTTCTTTGGAAAAGCCTTCCTCCTTCTGTTAAGGCTCATTCAGTGAGAGTTGTGGCTTCTTGTGGTGCTTTTTTCAGGGGCTTGGATACAAATTCTATTCTTGAGGCTGCTACTTGGACTTCTGTGCATACCTTTACCAAGCACTGTAAGTTGGATGTTGTTGCTATGGCTAGATCTGTTTTTTCCGGGGCTATCCCACATGGTTTCCTGGAGGGCTCTGCAGGTCCAACCTCCTCCTCCCAACTTTCTTCCTGAGCTTTTTTACTCTCCTTATTGTAATGAATACTGTAACAGTGATATGAAAGGACATAGTACAGTTGTATAAAATCTTACCATAACAGTAGATGTCCTTCTGTTCACTGTTGCAGTATTCTCTCCCTCCTCCCCCCGTTCCTTTTCTTCTTCTCGATGTACACGTTATTTCTTCATGTCCTTAGAATATCATTCCTACTTGGGCATTTCAGTTCTGAGAATGGTACACTTATATGCACTACACTGTGCACAGGGAGCATGTGTGACATATGCCGTACCTATTATAGTCTAAAAGCTTTGGTATAGTGTCCGGATGTCAGGCTACCCTTGGCAGCGGATCCCTTTTGTAAAGAATACTGCAACAGTGAGTAGAAGGACATCTGTTATGGTAAGATTTTACACAACTGTCCTTTCTGTTTTTTTCTCAGGCATAACTACAGGTGGTGAACTTTGATTATCAAATTATGCTGACAGCTGCAAGCTGGTCCCTATAACTGCCTCAAGTGCTACAAACCTACTTTGACAGATTAAATAACAATCAAACCTTTAAAACAGAGCAATCAATCCTCGGTGCAATAACATTAGTGTCACTGTCACTATCACAAAATGTAGTGTTGTCAAATTTGAGGGGGTGCATAGTGGGATCATTAAAGTTAATTGAGAGAAAAAGTGACAAGTAAAATAAAGCAAAAGTCAAAATCGTTAAGACAGTACACTTTTTTATTAGTGTGTTGCAACCAAAGTCAGAAATGCTTAATCTTTTAGCACTAGTCCTCAAAGGCATAACCAATAAATCACAGGAAGTAATTTTACCCCTTTATACATCTTATCAAGCAGAGTATAATGCCGCTTTCTGCAACCTTAAAAACAAGCCATTTGACTAAGTGAAAGACCAGATCGACATTCTTTATAAGAAAAATAGAGAGAGGTGCTGGAAAATATGAACTAGACCGATACCCATAGGTACTATCTTTGTTTCCTCTGTTCTAAACAGTAGTTTGAGAGGACCTGTACTTTGTATAGAAATCCTTTGTCTGATCCAGTTCTGTTTGAAAACTTGTCTGTAGAAGGCACAGAAAGCAGAATCAACGTAAAATAAACAGTAAAATACTGCTTAATACTGACATAACAGAAAAAGGGAGGTATGCATTACCCAATAACTACAAAAACTTTGGAGTAAATTACTGCTTGCAATAAAGTCAAGTCAGATAACTTGTAGTTCATGAACATTAGGAGGTACATGGCTACATTTGGTCAAGTCTTTATCATACTGCTTTTCGAGGTAGGTGCTTACTGCTGTAAAGGTTTGAATGGAGACGGTATAAAGGACAGACATACTAGTGATTTAGTCTTGTAGGAATTCTTTCTGCTGTTTGCAGCAGTTTGCTGGTTTATTGCCGACTTACACCTGGTTGAGGTTACAGCTGTAAGAAACAAACTGGCCAAAACTCTCAATCTGATTATATAAAAAGAAAAGAGAGGGAAATCAGTTGTGTGTTTTTTTTTTTTTGCAGTTAGGCAAGGCCTTTGCAGTCTTTCCCCCACCCGCAAACCATTATATAATTGTACTAATTCCACGGTTGCACAGCTGTAGAAAAAAATTGAAAAGCCCAAAAAGCTTTCAGTAGGAAACTGCAACTAGCAAGTTGCTACTCACTCAGACATTATTGAGAAGTTGCAGCCCTACTGTATGTGCACTGACATGTTCCTACTTACCTTAATCGGTAAATGGATCCTGAGAATATCAATGCTTGTTTTTTCACCTGGATATGTTATAGCACTAATTACAACAGTTTGCTTTAGGGTCATTCTCAGTTCAAGACCGCTGTGCTATGGCAATCAGGTTAGTTTCCGCATTTTTAACATTACAGGTTTGGATGCTCACTCTAGAGCCCAAGCAGCTGTGGTAGGTCTCTCTGCTGCAGTAGAGCTGCTTTCAGTTGCTTCACTGAAACAGCGAGATATCCTTCATGTACTCTGCAACCTGCTGTAAGAATGTCTGTGCCCTGTAAGACTTAATTTAGAAAAATAGCCCATCTCATTTTGTGTGCTGCCAGTGAATTGAGACAGAATCTCATAGTACTGCATGCATCCTGTAACCACCGTGACCATCAAAAACTCTGTATTTTTAATAGATGTTGTAGTCCGTGTGCAAAGATCACTCAGATTGTTCTGTGTTCATTGGTTGTTACTAGACATGTAGTCCAGCAGATTGCTGAATTGCCTTGAGCGTTCATTATGGTTACTATAGAAATAAGCAATCACAGAAAGCCAGCACCCAACTGGAAATAAAAATATTTAATGTGTGGCAGCACAAGACATAGAAAACAAACCGGTTTTTGGCCCAATGGCCTTTTTCAATGTATACCCCAGTCTATAGTCAATCACCTGATTTTATACAAAACCAAAAACATTAATTAAACAATTATGTGGTCATTTAAACCAGGTGGAAATAATCCCCCCAGTTTCACAATCCATGATTTTTCTTTTTTATTTAACAATTTATGCCAACCTGTTTGAAAAGATCTGTGCCCCATAATTCTGTCAGTAATGATAAATTTGAAAATAGCTGTCTTGTGATAAATGGTATGTTTATATAAAGCGTTAGTCAAATATTTATTTCTAATGTTGCTAAGATGTTCTGAAATACGAAATTTAATGGGTCTAGTAGTTTGTCCATCATAAAAAGCTGAACACAACCAAATTGCAAGGTAAATGGCCCAATCACTGCTGCAAATGGCAAAAACATTAATAGAAAAAACTTTAGGAGCGTTTTTACTAGAAAATTCCTTAGTCTGAATAATGTGCTTGCAAAAAGAGCAGTGTCCACAGGGGTAACATCCCACAACTTTTGTCCCATCCAGTGTAGCCTGTATAAAATGTTCCATAGGCATATAGCATTTGTAATAGATAAAGTGACTCCCCAAAGTTTTACCTCTATGAAAAAAAAACATTTATCCCTTAACATGTTGCATAATTTATCATCAGCCAAAAGAATATCCCAGTGTTGTTGCACTATGTCCAAAAATTCATGAGTATTTCTAGCATAAGTAGTGGTGATCCTGATTTTATTATCCCTCTGAAATTGATGTGTCTTATATGTGACAAAAATGAAAACTAATAGCTTTCTTTTGGCAATGATCATTCACTGTGGTTACCGTAGAAATTAACGATAATGAATGATTGCTTTAAAAACTTAAGTATTAACACACTGAGTAGTTACAGGAGGAATTATACCATACAATGTAGCCTCTTAGAGCAAGAAATCCAGACAAAGCCTAACATGATTGGAGGAACAACTACTCCAGACAGCAAAAGTTTTCATTTTACAATGAGTGTTCATTGTGGTACCATAGAAACGAACCACAATGAATGAGCGATAAATTATTAAAGTACTAAGAAGTTGCAAAACTGGAAGAACCGTACCATACAACTCAGCCTCTTAAAGTACAAAATCCTGACAAAGCTTAAATAATTGGGGGAACAACTCCGGACAGCAAAAGTTTTCACTTTACAAGGACCATTCAGTGTGGTTACCAAAGAACGGTGTTAATGTACGCAGTACTGGCAAAGCAGAAGGAACCATACCATATGTCTCAGCCTCTAAGAGCCAGAAATCCATACATTTTTTTTTAAATATTGCTCTTACAAACTTAGAAAATTGACAGAATAGCAGGATGTTAAGTTGTCAATCTCGCCTTCATTCTTGCTGGATGGGTTCGGAGCCGATCCTCGGCTCCGACTCGGCACTTGCTAAGCTTGAGAACTCCTTTTACCAGCTCGAGGCAACCCTATATCCCATGATGCAAGGCGAGACTACCCCAGATCTCGTTTGCCGCTTCGCGAAGAGGTCTCCTTTTTTGCCAGCTCAGGTGACTTTTATAATTCAAACAGTTTATTCAGGGGTTTCCCTCCCTTTTCTTCTTATATTTTGTTAGCATTACAGATAGTGTTTATTCTATACTAGTGCCCACCCTATATTCCCTTTTTGGTTAGAATTTAAAAGTTAAAGTTTTCAGTTAGGCCTAAGCCTCCCTGTTCTTTAATCCCTGTCAGTGTGTGTGTGTTTTGGGATTAATTGTGTGACTTGTTCAGTGTGTGTGTTTTTTTGTGTTTCTTAGACTATGTCTAGGGAAGGAAAGGTCTCAGGCTTCAAGAAGTGTGACTCGTGCTGTCAGAAGATGTCTCTGACAGATGGTCACACTTCTTGTGTTTACTGCCTGGGGCCTTTACACCTGCAGGACTCCTGTGCTATATGTCATTCTTTTAGCCAGAGTCTCCTGCAGGAGAGGAGGAACAAGTTGATCCTCCGTGGCTTATTAAAGCCAGAAGGTTCACCGACAAAGACTGGGTCGGGTAAACCTTCCAAGCCACCTAAGGTTCAGGCTACAGTGGTTAAGCCTTCCCCGGTGGCTCCGACTCCTTCGGAGTCGAGATCGGCTCCGGCTGGAGCTGATCTTTCTTCCTCTGATGTGGTAGTGTCGGTTCCTACCGGCTCCGAGACACAGTCTCCAGTTGCCTTGTCGGCACCGGCTGGTGCCGACGTGTTATCCAGTATCTGAGCCGAGAAGTCTTCGGCTCCATCTGGAACCCAGAGGACGTCGGCTCCGATGGCTTCGTCCAAGAAGAGATCTCGGTCCCCTTCTCTGGAGTCGATTCACTCGGCTCCGAGGTCTCCTCTTTTATCAGAACGGAGTCATCGGAGCCGATCTTCGAGATCTTCCAGGCTGTCTGACCACGATTTAGAGAGGGTGGTAAGCAGGCTGTTGAAGTCACAGGCACTAGCCCAAATGCTCCATAGCCCGTCTCAGCAGACTTCAGCTATTGCTCTTCCCCTTGAACTTCCTCCTCCGACTCTCCTCCAGAGTTTGGAGCCGGAGCTTCTCGGGACAGTGACCGTGTCGGCGCCGGAGCCGATACATCCCCTTTCGGCTCCGATCTCCTCCATGAGCCCTTCCTTGGAGGGATCCAGTCGTCGAGTTTCCCTTGTCGGCTCCAAGGGGGCTAGTGGCATCAGACCCTTGTCCGACCCCGCTCTCCCTCTCGGGGCTTCGGCTTTGGTAAGCTCGGCACCGACATCGGCCTCGGAGCCTTCTGTCTCAGTGGAGCCGGGAATTCCTCTTTCTTCGGAACAGGAGTATTCTGGTCTCCCTGGGAGGGGAGCCTTTGAGGTGATGAGGAGTGTCCTGGCACCTGAGCTAGGTCAACGGTCCATTCCTTTAGCTCCTCCCTCTTCGGTGCCTGTTGATGTCTCTTGCCAGCCTCTTGCTCCCAGGCCCAGGGATCCATCGCCCCAGGTTTCCCCATTGGGAATAACTTCCTCTTCCGAGGTTTCTCCTGATCCTGCAGGGGAACCCCCGCGAAAGAGGACGTGTAAGAGGAAACACACAGACTCCCCTGAGTCTACAACATCAGATACCAACTTAGATGAGTCGGAGGGTTCCCCTCGGTCCCCCTCTGAGGATGTCTCCTTTTCAGACATCCTGGAACTCCTCAAACAGAGGGGGAACTGGCCTTCCATTGACCCCTCCGAGGATGAGTCGGTATACCTGGAGGCTTTTGGATCCCGACCCTCCACCTCCTGGGTGTCTCCACCTTTCGACCCACTCATGCAGGTAGTGGCTCGGAAGGCGTGGGCGGCCCCGGATTCTGTGGAACCTGTCCCCAGGAGGCCATCCAAATTTATTACAGCCCCTTCAGACAAGCAGTTTCTTTCTAAGGGCGTCTCTGTGGATGCTATGGTGGTGGCGGCGGTGGCCACCAAGAAGGAACTTGCGGATCCTTCCGTGCCTGTCCATCCTCCTAACAAAGACTCTAGGACCATGGATAGGTATGGCAAGTGGATGTTTTCTTCAGCGACCTTTGCTATGCGTTCGCTGAACTACCTTTGTCATTTCACCAGACTTCAGAGAGATATTCTCAAGGAACTAGGTGAAGTGGTTCAGGATCCTTCAGCTGCTGGGGCTCAAGAAAAGATTGCCTCACAGCTAGCAATCCTAAATTCTTTGACCAACTCCTCCATGCGGCTCATATCCTATGTGGCCGATGGAGCGAGCAGAGCCGCAGGCACAGGAGTGGCTCTTAGATGTCAGGCCTGGATGCGGCTTTGTAATTTCGCGGACCCCTTTAAGGTGTCCTTCACCAATACCCCCCTTTGACGGTTCGGCTTTGTTCGGACCTCAGGTGAAGGAAACCTTGACCAGGTGTGAGCAAGACGGCAAAACACTTTGCCATAGGAGTCCATTTTTCCACTCCTTCTAGACCCTATCCCAAGGGTCAGAAAGGAGGAAAGATGTGGTTCCGTAAAGCCCAAGGAGTTGCGCCGGACACACGTGGTCAGTTTACCCCCAGAGGCAGAGGGGGTAATAATAATAGACGCCGCCCTAGAGGCAGGGGGGTCCCCAGAATCAGGGTAGCAGGGAGCCTCTTCCTGACAAACCCTTTCAGCATCCCTGAGGTGTTGCCCGACTGTCCACCCTTGGAGGCAGTCGGGGAAGGATATCGTTGTACCCAGTAGCCTGGCGTTCCCTCTCACAAGACATGTGGGTACAGTCGATCATATCCGAGGGTTACAAAATCCCCTTTGAAAGGTATCCCGTACCTCACCAATCCCTTCCAGACATCTCACCCGGTCAAAGGGATTTGGCAAAACAGGAGGTTTCAAAGCTCCTAGAAAAAAGAGCCGTCCAGACTGTTCCAGCAGACCAAGTAGGATCCGGCGTCTACTCAAGATTCTTTTTGGTCCCCAAAAGGACGGGAGTTTGGAGACCAATTTTAGACCTGAGCAATCTAAACAGATTTGTCAAGAAGGCAAGATTCCGGATGGTCATGCTTCAGTCCATTCTGCCTTTTTTGGGCAAGGACAACTGGATGTGCTCGATAGACCTTCAGGACGCGTACTATCACATAAAGATACACAGATGCTCCAGGAGGTTTCTCCGCTCGCTAGGGACCAGTCATTATCAATTCAGAGCCCTGCCCTTTGGCCTCACTTCAGCCCCCAGAGTGTTTACCAAATGCATGGCAGTGGTTACGGCTCATCTGAGACGTCAAGGATTCCAGGTGTTTCCTTATTTGGACGACTGGCTCCTCTCCGCCACCACCAAGCATCAGCTTCTTCAGAGCAGAGACTACACTCTGCAGCTTTGCAAAAAGTTGGGAATATCAGTGAATTTCGAAAAATCTTCTCTGCTGCCTTGCCAATCTATCACCTTTATAGGCGCAGAACTAAACACCGTCAGTATGTTAGCCAGACTAACAAATCAGAGAATTCTGGACATCCAAAAATACGTTCAGATCATTTTACTGAGCAACAAAGTCAAAGCCAGATTGGTTCTCATGGCTCTAGGCCTTATAGCTGCGGCCATTGTACTTCTTCCATTAGCTCGCTTCCACATGCGTCTTCTGCAGTGGATGTTATTCACTCAGTGGTTGTTCCAGAACCTACCCATGAGGCACGAAATCTTGGTTACACAATCGTGCAGGACTCATCTAACCTGGTGGATATCTTCCCCTCTGCTTCATCAGGGCCGACCATTTGTTCCCCCTACTCCGGTTGCCACAGTCACTACGGATGCCTCTCTGATCGGGTGGGGGGGGCATTATCAGGGCAGGATGGTCCATGGGACTTGGCAACCCACAGAATACCATCTGCACATAAATGTCCTGGAGATGAGAGCGGTGCTTTTAACGTTGCAAGCCCTCAACGACTTTCTTCCCTCGGGGACTATTGCAGTTCAAACGGACAACATGTCTGTAGTCTGGTACATCAACAAACAGGGTGGGACCAGGTCCTATCCTTTGTGTCGAGAAGCTCTCAGACTTTGGCAATGGGCAATCTCCTCTCATCGGTTTCTGATAGCAACGCACATCCCGGCAGGTCCAACCTCTTAGCGGACAGACTGAGCAGAGCCATTCTCATGCCTCACGAGTGGTCTCTCAATCAATCGGTAGTGGACGAGATATTTCTGAAATGGGGCACCCCTTGTTGCGACCTTTTTGCTACACCCCAAAACAGCAAATGCCTGGACTTCTTCACCCTCTTTCCCCTACCAGGCCAACCCCTGAGAGACTCTCTAACCCAGGATTGGCCCCGGGGACTTCTGTATGCTTTTCCCCCTTTCCCCTTAATTCCACAGGTCATTCAGAAAGCTACCATTTTGAGAGCCAAGTTGATTCTCATTGCCCCTTATTGGCCTCGACAAATTTGGTTTCTGACCCTATATCGTCACCTCCTGGTGCAGCCTTGGCATCTGGACCCAGTTCCGGATCTTCTGATCCACCAAACGGGTCAGCAGCACTGGGCCATTCGTTCTCTCAACCTCACTGCTTGGTTGCTCCACTTCCTTCCCTAGCCAGGCTTCATATGATCTCTGATCCTGTCAGAGATATCTTAATAGCTTCCTTGAAGTCGTCCACCAGAATGGTTTATGCCAGCAAGTGGCGACGTTTTTCCCTATGGGCAAACTCCATGCACATTGATCCTTTTACGGCACCTGTGCATTCAATTTTAGATTTTCTGGCTGAAGTTTTTCAGTCAGGATCTTCTTCATCAACAGTTAAAGTTCAACTGGCGGCAATTTCTAAATATCATGTTGGCTTGCAAGATCATAACATTATGTCGCATAGACTATGCAAAGCTTTTCTGAGAGGAGTTTTTCTCCTAAAGCCTCCAATAAAACATCCTCCTCCACAATGGGATCTGAATTTAATGTTAGCATCATTGATTTTACCCCACTTCGAACCGTCTGTTTCATGCTCCTTAAAGTTGCTGACCTGGAAAACAATATTCTTACTGGCTGTCACTTCAGCAAGGAGGGTATCTGAACTTCAAGCTCTCTGCATCCGTTCCCCATACTTAGTTTTTCACAAGGACAGGGTATCCTTGAGAACAAATCCATCTTTTCTGCCCAAGGTTGTTTCACAGACCAATATTAATCAATCCATCGATCTACCAGTTTTTTTCCCTAATTATTCTGACAGAGCTGAACAAAAACTTCATTTTTTGGATGTCCATCGTCAGCTCAGATATTATTTGCATAGGACTAAACAATTCAGGAAATCGGATCAATTATTTGTTTCCTATGCAGAAAACAGGAAAGGTCTCCCAGTGTCGAAAGTGACCTTATCCAGATAGTTGTCTTCCACCATTTCTTATGTGTATTCGCTCAGAGGCAAGCAACTACCCTCAAAACCAAAAGCACATTCAACCAGGAGCCTATCCACTTCTACAGCCTTTCATGATAGGCTACCCATTGATACCATTTGTGCAGCAGCTACTTGGGCCACTCCTCATACCTTTGTCACTCATTATAAATTAGATTTGGCCTCCAGGGACAGAGCCAGTTTTGGTTCCACAGTACTCAAGAGTCTGTTCCATTGAGCCACCCGGGATACAGGTGCTAGGGACGCGGTCCCATCCAGCAAGAATGAAGGCGAGATTGACAACTTAACATTTAGAAGATGTCCTTCAAGGATGCATCTGCAGTCCTTACAAATGGGTTGTCCTGTCGTCAGGCAGCCCTTCGGTCGGCCGGATTCCAAAGTCTGGGTCTGGCCTCGGCTGGTGTCGCACTTCACCCGACGTCATAGCTGCAGTTCTTCGGGTATAAAGGCATCAGCCGACGCCATTTTCCTCCGTCTTTCTTGCCGCGTGGCACCCGAAGCAGAAGCTGTTCGCAAGTGCCGGTCGGTCAGAACCAGAGATTACTACTACCGAAGACTTCTAAAAAGCTAAGTACCCCGTTGGGGACTCTTTCTTGCCTCAGCCGATGTCAGAAAAAGTGAATAACTGTTTAACTTGTGGGAAACAAATACCTCATAAAGATTTCCACTCTTACTGCTTACCTTGCTTAGGCCCAGACCACGACGTAGCAGCTTGTCTAGCCTGTGCTTCTTTCAACCGACGGACGCTTAGACGTCGGTCGGAATTTGCTGAAGAGTTTTTCGGCTCCGCTTTTGCTTACATTATGCCGTCGGATACTCCGACTACGCAAATTTCTAAAAAACGCAAGGAAAAGGACCGACACTCGCGGGCCACGGTTTCGGCCAAAACCGCGGTTAAGCCAACCGCGAGTGTCTCGGTTTCGGCTGAAACAGAGTCCACGGTTCTTCCTTCGGCCGAAAACTTACCTCTTACTGAGGCCTCATCTAGTTTGGCTGAATCTGCTACTGAAATCCCACCTGCTCTTGCAGGTTCACAGGATTTATCTGACACTATCCCTTTGGATATATCCACCCCTGCACGTGGAGCTGCTAGGCCTCCTGCATCCATGTCGATTAAGGCCTTTGCCAGGGCTAAAGCAGCAAAAACTACCAAAACTGTGCCTGCTAAGACCCCCTCTCACAGGCCTAGCTCTAGTTCACAAATGCTTAGTCTAGCAGAGGATCTCATTTCTTTGATCCGGGGATCCCAACCACATCCAGACAGGGCCTCTCACTCACCTCCAGAGAAGAGGACTAGAGTAGAGCCCACTGAGCCAGTTTCTTCAGATTACTCCTCTGATGATTCAGATAATTCAAACCCTCCAGAGGGCCCCTTTTCTCCTTATGAGGATTCTGATGCAGAAGAGTCCATTCCTTCTGCCTCTCCGCCTGAGGAATTTTCCTTTGGGGAAACCTTGCATGCTATGAGGGAACAATTTCAATGGCATGGCCAGGATTTCTCAGACTCTAGGAAAAGGCTTAGAACCTTTTTGCATTTGCCACAGCATAGGCCTTTAGCCATCCCTCCAGTACTTACTGTTGTGGATGATGCATTTAATGATGCTTGTACTGCTCCTGATTCTCTACCTCCGGCCCCGGCTAAGCCCGATAGGTACTACAGGGTTCCGGACACACATTATCATTTGTATAAGGCCCCTTTTGCAGATCCTGAAACTATCTCCCAGGGACCCAAGGCTGTAGCAGCTACCTCTGCCAAAACCCCTCCCTCTGAAAGGGAATCTAGGGCCTTAGAGATGGGGTAAAAAGTTTACACTTCTGCTACTCTTTCAGCTAGGGCCTTGAACTGCCAATTCCACATGATTCAGTATCAGGAATTTATGTTAGACCAGTTAACTAAAAAACTAACCTCTGATGAACCATTAGATAAAAATCTGTACAGGAAATGGTACATAACATTCAGCAGGTCAGTAATCATTCCTTAAAATGCGGCTATGATGCACTGGAGGCTTCCTTTAGATCAGCCATGACTGGCACAGTGATCAGAAGACATGCATGGTTAAAAGAGCAGTCCTTACCAGACCATGTTAAATCAAAGCTCCTATATGCTCCCATGGATAAGCTCAATTTGTTTGGCTCCCCTGCACAGCAGGTGCTGAAGAAGGTGGAAGAGAAAGCAAAATCTGTCCAGACAGTCAAGGATTTCTTGCAGGTCCAGCCTCCAAGGTTTAGCAGGAACTGGCCTTCCAAGAATTGGTCGTTTCCAGACATCTCCAGAGCTCCGAGAGGCAGGAATAGGTGCTCAAGAGGCAGGGGTCAATCCAGAGGTGCCTACAGGGGATGTCAGTGGCAAAATAACAACCAGCGAGGTGCAGCCACAGATCCAGCCACCACCACTTCCACAGGACAATCACAGTGACTTGGCTCTGGCACCACCTACCAGGGAACAACTAGAAGCACCCTTAGGCGGGAAGCTAGCCTTATTTTCAGTAAACTGGCATTACATCACAGGAGACAAATGGATTTTACAGACAATAGACCAAGGTTACAGGTTTCACTTCCATACTCTACCAAGGAAGAGAGGAATGCCAAACCTACCTCCAAATCAGAAGACAGAAGCTCTAGAACAAATAACTCACTTACTAAGGATGAGAGCTGTAGAAAGGGTACCATCTATGGAACAAGGGCAAGGATTTTACTCCAGACTCTTCCTGGTACCAAGAAAAGAAAACCAATGGAGACCTATTCTCGACCTGTCCGCTTTAAACACATACCTCATTGTTCCAAAATTCAAAATGCTGACCCTACAGCAGCTTCTTCTCATGCTGGGCAAGGAGTCTTGGCTGGTAACTCTAGATCTCAAGGAGACATACCTGCACGTCCCCATACGACCAAATTGCAGAAGATACCTCAGATTTCTTGCAGGATCAGAGCATTATCAATTCTCAGCATTGCCCTTTGGCTTATCTACTGTGCCCAGAGTATTCACGAAATGCCTGGCATCAGTAATTGCTCATTGCAGGCTTCAGGGAATTCAAATTTACCCTTACCTGGACGACTGCCTGTTACAAGCGGACAACAAAAACAAATTAACAAAAGATTTGGAAAGGGTCATTCATCTACTACAAGCCCTGGGATACACAGTCAATATAAAAAAGTCAAGGCTGATACCATCCCAAAGGATAACCTTCTTGGGTGCAGATCTGGACACATCAAAACAAATGGCATTCCTGACGGTAGAAAAACAGGAGCAACTCCCTCTCTACTTCATGGCATTAACAAAGCAGAACCAGCTAACAGCAAGAAAAGTTCTGCAAGCCCTCGGTTATATGGCATCCTGCATAATATTGGTTCCAAATGCCAGACTACATATGAGAAAGTTACAGTGGTACCTAAGGAATTTATGGTCTCAGCACAAGCACAGCCTAGAAACCCAAATTCCAATAATTCCATGCCTGAAGCAAGAATTCCAACGGTGGGCTCAGGCCTGTCAATTAAACAAGGGACTGCCCTTCCACAACACTCAGCCAAGCCAGGCCATCACAACAGACGCCTCAGACCTCGGTTGGGGCACACATGCTGGACAAGTGCATACAAGGCTTATGGACTCAAGACCAGCTGCACCTACACATAAATCAAAAGGAAATGCTGGCAGTAAAACTGGCAATTCAGGCATTCAGACCATTTCTTCAACAGGGTCAACTGCTGATAAGGACGGACAACACCACAGTTATGTGGTACATCAACAAACAGGGAGGCACACATTCATACCCTCTATGCCGGATGGCAATGGACCTCTGGAATGTGGCCCTGAGCTTCAACATTCAGTTACAAGCAATTTTTGTGCCAGGAAAAGAAAATATACTAGCAGACATCCTAAGCAGAACTACCATGGATGCTCACGAATGGATGCTGCATCCGGACATCTTCAAAACCATTACAGGGAAATGGGGACTACCAGAAATAGACTTATTTGCATCCCCACACAACCACCAACTGAAAAAATTCTGCACAAGGATGTACCACCCACTTGCTTGGAAAGTGGACTCCCTATCCTTCAGTTGGAAAAATCTGACAGCATATGCATTCCCACCTCTTCCTTTGATGCACAAGGTGCTATTGAAGATCAAAGAAGACCATCCAAGGATCATCCTGATAGCTCCAGACTGGCCAAGGCAACATTGGTACCCATTACTGAGGAGCATGTCTCGAGAGCAAATATGGCCTCTGCCCCTTGTTCCCCTGCTGTTAACACAGAACAACTTCAAAACCCTACATCCAAACCTGAAAACACTGCAGCTGGCTGCCTGGAGCATTGCATAAGACCAAATAACCCAGATTTATCTCAAAGGGTTAAAGACATTATCTTGGAGGCTCGCAGACCCTCAACAAGAAAAAATTATTCAGCAAAATGGAAAAGATATCTCATTTGGAGTACTGCAAAAGGAGAAAATGTGGCACTGGTAAACATAGCTAACGTCCTGGAATACTTGGCAGAGCTCTTCCACAACGGCCTGTCCTATTCTTCCATTAAGATTCATGCATCAGCTATTTCAGCAGAATACAACTTGGATCCTCCAGTCTTCTCACATCCTCTACTCAGGCAGTTTCTGAGAGGAATTAAAAACGTAAAACCACCTAGGAAGCCACCATTGCCAGCATGGGACTTGAACTTTGTGCTAGAAAAGTTGACACTCTCTCCTTTCGAACCAGCAGCAACAGCAGAATTACAGTACTTATCATGGAAAACTGCTTTCCTGCTTGCAATCACTTCAGCAAGAAGGGTATCCGAGCTACAGGCATTAATGGCAGTACAGCCCTTCCTGATCTTCCATCAAGATAGAGTGTCCATGAGAACTAATCCTACTTTTATGCCAAAGGTGGTCTCCAGGGTATCTTTAAATCAAGCTATCCACCTACCTACATTCTTCCCCAACCCACAGAACAGGGGAGAAAGACTGTTGCATACCTTGGATGTACTTAGACAATTACATTACTACCTGGACAGGACCAAGAGCAATAGAAAAACTGACCAGCTACTGGTAGCATATGCAACAGGAATGGAAGGAAAAGCAATTTCGAAACAGACAATCTCTAAGTGGATAGGAAATTGCATTAGATTTTGTTATTCCTACCATGGGAAGAAAACTCCAGAAACCATCAGGCCTCACTCTACAAGGGCTACAGCCACTACCACAGCTTTTTTATGAGGAGTGGCTACCAAAGACATTTTAGAGGCTGCTACTTGGAGCTCCGTGCATACATTTGCCAAGCATTATAATTTACCTTTATACTCCAGATCCCGAGCAGGTTTTGCCACTGCTGTTTTGCAAGGGATCTTAACTACACCATAATCTTATTTCTCCTCCTCCCCAGTTTGGCTATGGTATTCTACCCATTTATAAGGACTGCAGATGCATCCTTGAAGGACATAGTACAGTTTTGTACCTACCATAAATGTAGATGTCCGATAGGCATGCATCTGCAGTCAGGATTACACACCCTCCTTCTGTACTGTGGTACTCCTAAGGTATTTGCCCATCTTGTAGCTAGCTGGGGAATCTATTATGGTGTATTTGTTTGTATATATGTACATACATGCTTATTTTTGTTTGCTCTCTACTATTTGGAACCATTTGCATTTATCCAAATTTAGCCTTCCTAGAGGGCACCTGGCATCTGGGGCAAGAAACACTGAGGAAAATGGCGTCAGCTGATGCCTTTATACCCGAAGAACTGCAGCTATGACGTCGGGTGAAGTGCGACACCAGCCGAGGCCAGACCCAGACTTTGGAATCCGGCCGACCGAAGGGCTGCCTGACGACAGGACAACCCATTTGTAAGGACTGCAGATGCATGCCTATCGGACATCTACATTTATGTTAGGTACAAAACTCTACTTTATGTACCTACCATAACGTTCCATGTTAGTTGTCTTCTCTCGCCTTCTTTCTTGCGTCCCTCCCTCCTTCCCCCTGGCCTGGACAGATCTTGAAGGACTTCTCTTTCTCAGATTTCACTCTCCTGAGTCTTCTTTAGAGAGAGTCTATATTAAGAACTTTTTGCCTAGTTCTTCTAGGCTAGTTTTGCTCTTCCTTTGGGATTAGTATTATTAGCAGGGTTCTATAGCTACCAAACGAGATCTGAGGTAGTCTCGCATTGCATCATGGGATATAGGGTTGCCTCGAGCTGGTAAAAGGAGTTCTCATAGCTTAGCAAGTGCCGAGTCAGAGCCGAGGATCGGCTCCGAACCCATCCAGCAAGAAAGAAGGCGAGAGAAGACAACTAACATGGAACGTTATGGTAGGTACATAACTTCTAATTTTGCATTAGCATGAATTTTTGGAAGGGTTTGAAATCTGAAACTGAAATGTCTTATTATTTCCTAACATCATTCATTAAAGACTTGCAAGTAATTTGGCAGAAAAACGTAATTTTATGCTTTGAATTGACCATTTGGTTACTTTTGATTTTATGAAAAACAGTTGAATGAATGAAAAATGACCAAAAATATGAGGCAAAAATCAGGACATTCTGTGATAGGACCTTAAAACGACAGCTTAGTTGATGGTGGGAGCCAAAATAAGATTGCAGTTGAAGATATACAAGGTATTTACATGAAAAAGGACACTGTAGGTGGGAATGTGAGTGACGTTGTAAAGTTGGAGTGAATTAGGTTAGCTATAGTGTGGACGAGAATTTTAAACTCTGGGATTGTCCCTTTAAGAGGAAAAGGAAAAGTACCAACATCCTGGACAAAATTGGTGGTAACGGTAATACATAAAGAGGGTAAAGATCCATCAGATCCACCCTCATACAGGCCCATTTCAATACTAAACCATGATTATAAAGTGTTCATGTCTATAATGGCTAAATTAATGGCAAACATGATGCCGTAAATTGATAGATGTAGATCAATGTGGTTTTGAGGCGGGGAGGAAAACTTTTGACAACATTAACAGAACACTGATGATCCAGATGGAAGCAGAATGTAAGAAAATACCACAGTTGTTTGCCCTGATACAGAGAAAGCATTTGACAGAGTAAGCTGTGACTTTAGGAGCAGAGCAATGGAAGCATTTTCATTCCCGGATATAATTATAAGGTTGATTAGGAGGATATATGAGGAATCAGAGGCGAAAACTAAATTGGGAGCTGGTCCTCTCTGATAATTACAGCTTGAGCAGAGAAACCAGCCAGGGATGTCCTCTCTCCCCTTTGCTATGTGCATTATATTTAAAACCATTGGCAAAGAAAATAAAGGACTCTGAAATTCAAGGATATATTTGGGAAGGTACTCAAGAAACAGTGAATTTAGATCAGGACAAAATGAAAGGTGGCGATACATAACAGAATGATGATAAAGCTGCAGAGAGTAGCATCAGAAATGAACAGCAGAAGAGCAATGCAGGGTATGAAAGCATCACTCATGGGAATCTCACTGTTTGAATGAACTGCAGATGTCCAATGCAAGGTATAAAAGCATAACTCATGGGAATCTCACTGTTTGCATGAACTGCAAACATGCAATGCAAGGTATGACAGCATCACTCATGGGAATCTCAGTTTGAGTGAACTGCAGACATGCAATGCAAGGTATGAAAGCATCACTCATGGGAATATCACTGAATGAACGGGCAGACATGCAATGCAAGGTATGAAAGCATCAGTCATGGGAATCTCACTGTTTGAATGAACGACAGACATGCAATGCAAGGTATGAAAGCATCAGTCATGGGAATCTCACTATTTGAATGACATGCAATGCAAGGTATGAAAGCATCACTCCTGGGAATCTCACTGTTTGAATGAACTGCAGACATGCAATGCAAGGTATGAAAGCATCACTCATGGGAATCTCACTGTTTGAATGAACTGCAGACATGCAATGCAGGGTATGAAAGCATCACTCATAGGAATCTCACTGCTTGAATGAACTGCAGACATGCAATGCAAGGTCTGACATCATCACTCATGGGAATCTCACTGTTTGATTGAACTTCAAACATGCAATGCAGGGTATGACAGCATCACTCATGGGAATCTCACTATTTGAATGAACTGCAGACATGCAACGCAAGGTATGAAAGCATCACTCATGGAAATGTCACTAAATCAACTGCAGACCTGCAATGCAAGGTATAAAAGCATCACTCATGGGAATCTCACTGTTTGAATGAACTGCAAACATGCAATGCAGGGTATGACAGCATCACATGGGAATCTCACTGTTAGAATGAACTGCAAACATGCAATGCAGGGTATGACAGCATCACTCATGGGAATCTCACTGTTTCAATGAACGGCAGACATGCAATGCAAGGTATGAAAGCATCACTCATGGGAATCTCACTGTTTGAATGCACTGCAGATGTCCAATGCAAGGTATAAAAGCATAACTCATGGGAATCTCACTGTTTGCATGAACTGCAGACATGCAATGCAAGGTATGAAAGCATCACTCATGGGAATCTCACTGAATGAACTGCACACATGCAATGGAGGGTATGAAAGCATCACTCTTGAGAATCTCACTGTTTGAAAGAACTGCAGACATGCAATGCAGGGTGTGACAGCATCACTCATGGGAATGTCACTGAATCAACTGCAGACATGCAATGCAAAGTATGAAAGAATCACTCATGGGAATCTAACTTTTTTAATGTACTGCAGTCATACAATGCAAGGTATAAAGGCATCACTCATGGGAATCTCTCTTTTTGAATGAACTGCAGACATGCAATTCAAGATATGAAAGCATCACTCATGGGAATCTCACTGTTTGAATGAACTGCAGACATGCAATGCAGGGTGTGAAAGCATCACTCATGGAAATGTCACTATTTGAATGAACTGCAGACATACAATGCCAGGTATTAAAGCATCACATGGAAATCTCATTGTTTGAATGAACTGTAAACATGCTGTGCAAGGTATGAAGGCATCACTCATGGGAATCTCATTGTTTGCATGAACTGCAGACATGCAATGCAAGGTATGAAAGCATCACTCATGGGAATCTCTCTTTTTGAATTAACTGCAGACATGCAATTCAAGATATGAAAGTATCACTCATGGGAATCTCACTATTTGAATTAACTGCAGACATGCAATTCAAGATATGAAAGCATCACTCATGGGAATCTCACTGTTTGAATGAACTGCAGACATGCAATGCAGAGTATGAAAGCATCACTCATTGGAATATCACTGTATGAATGAACTGTAGACATGCAATGCAAGGTATGAAAGCATCACTCATGCGAATCTCACTGTTTGAATGAACTGCAGACATGCAATGCAAGGTATGAAAGCATCACTCATGCGAATCTCACTTTTTGAATGAACTGCAGACATGCAATTCAAGATATGAAAGCATCACTCATGGGAATCTCACTGTTTGAATGAACTGCAGACATGCATTGAAAGGTATGAAAGAATGACTCATAGGAATCTCACTTTTATACTGAACTGCAGACATACAATGCAAGGTATGAAAGCATCACTCATGGAAATCTCCCTTTTTGAATGAACTGCAGGCATGCAATGCAAGGTATGAAAGCATTACTTGTGGCAATCATACTGCTTGAATGAACTGCAGACATGCAATTCAAGATATGAAAGCATCAGTCATGGGAATCTCACTGTTTGAATTAACTGCAGACATGCAATTCAAGATATGAAAGCATCACCCATGGGAATCTCACTGTTTGAACTGCAGACATGCAATGCAGGGTATGAAAGCATCACTCATGGGAATCTCACTGTATGAATGAACTGCAGATATGCAATGCAAGGTATGAAAACATCACTCATGGGAATCTCACTGTTTGAATGAACTGCAGACATGCAATGCAGGGTATGACAGCATCACATGGGAAACTCATTGTTTGAATATACTGCAGACATGCAATTCAGGGTATGAAAGCATCACTCATGGGAATCCCACTGTTTGAATGAACTGCAGACATGCAATGCAGGGTATGAAAACATCACTCATGGGATCCCACTGCCTGAATGAACTGCAGACATGTAATCCAGGGTATGAAAGCATCACTCATGGGAATCCCACTGTTTCAATGAACTGCAGACATGCAGAGCAGGGTATGACAGCATCACTCATGGGAATCTCACTGAATGAACTGCAGTCATGTAATACAGGGTATGAAACATCACGCATAGGAATCTCACTGTTTGAATGAACTGCAGACATGAAATGCAAGATATGAAATCACTCATGGGAATCTCACTGTTTGATTGAACTGCAAATATGCAATGCAAGGTATGAAGGTATCACTCATGGGAATCTCAGTTTGAATGAACTGCAGACATGCAATGCAGGGTATAAAAGCATCACTCATGGGAATCTCACTGTTTGAATGAACAGCAGACATGCAATGCAAGTTATGAAAGCATCACTCATGGGAATCTCACTGTTTGAATGAATGGCATACATGCAATGCAAGGTATGACAGCATCACTCATGGAAATCTCACTATTTGAATGAACTGCAGACATGCAATGTAAGGTATGAAAGCATCACATGGGAATCTCATTGTTTGAATGAACTGTAGACATGCAATGCAAGGTATGAAAGCATCAATCATGGGAATCTCAGTGTTTGCATGAACTGCAGACATGCAATGCAAGGTATGAAACCATCACTCATGGGAATCTCTCTTTTTGAATGAACTGCAGACATGCAATGCAAGGTATGAAACCATCACTCATGGGAATCTCTTTTTGAATGAACTGCAGACATGCAATTCAAGATATGAAAGCATCAGTCATGGGAATCTCACTGTTTGAATTAACTGCAGGCATGCAATTCAAGATAAGAAAGCATCACTCATGGGAATCTCACTGTTTGAATGAACTGCAGACATGCAATGCATGGTGTGAAAGCATCACTCATGGAAATGTCACTATTTGAATGAACTGCAGACATACAATGCCAGGTATTAAAGCATCACATGGAAATCTCATTGTTTGAATGAACTGTAAACATGCAATGCAGAGTATGAAAGCATCACTCATTGGAATCTCATTGCTTGCATGAACTGCAGACATGCAATGCAAGGTATGAAAGCATCACTCATGGGAATCTCTCTTTTTGAATTAAGTGCAGACATGCAATTCAAGATTCAAGCTTATATTAAAGCGTTCTAGTTAGTGGCGTCTTGTTTTTCTGATGAAGTTGGGGCAGGAGCCCTGACGAAAAGTGCATGTAAAGTTATGCACTTCAAACTTTGAAAATAAATCTTGTCCGTTGAATGAAAGTCTTGATACTGTTTATTTATTATCAGTGGACATTACTGCCTTGGAGTTCGTGTGGTGGTGGCTTTTTTCTGTGCTCGGAGAAGTTCGTTTTTATATTTTTGCAAACAAATATAAATAAAATAAAATAAATAAACTGCAGACATGCAATGCAAGGTATGAAAGCATTACTCGTGGCAATCATACTGCTTGAATGAACTGCAGACATGCAATGCAGGGTATGAAAGATTCACTCATGGGAATCTCACTGTTTGAATGAACTGCAGACATGCAATGCAGGGTATGAATGCATCACTCATGAGAATCTCACTGTTTGAATGAACTGCAGACAAACAATGCAGGGTATGACAGCATCACATGGGAATCTCATTGTCTGAATGAACTGCAGACATGCAATGTAAGGTATGAAAGCATCACTCAAGGGAATCTCACTGTTTGAATGAACTGCAGACATAAAATGCAGGATATCAAAGCATCACATAGGAATCTCACTGTTTGAATGAACTGCAGACGTGCAATGTAGGGTATGAAAGCATCACTCATGGGAATCTCACTGCTTGAACTGCAGACATGTAATGCAAGGTATGAAAACATCACTTATGGGAATCTCACTGTTTCAATGAACTGCAGACATGCAGTGTAGGGTATGAAAGCATCACTCATGGGAATATCACTGTTTGAATGAACTGCAGACATGCAATGCAGGGTATGACAGCATCAATCAGGGGAATCTCACTGTTTGAACTGCAGACATGCAGTGCATGGTATGAAAGCATCACATAGGAATCTCACTGAATGAATTGCAGACATGCAATGTAAGGTATGAAAGGCACACTCATAGGACTCTCACTGTTTTAATGAACTGCAGACATGCAATGCAAGGTATGAAAGCATCACTCATGGGAATCACACTGTTTGAATGAACTGCAGACTTGCAATGCAGGGTATGAAAGGCTCACTCATGGGAATCTCACTATTTGAATGAACTGCAGACATGCAATGTAAGGTATGAAAGCATCACTCACGGGAATCTCACTCTTTGAATGAACTGCAGACATGCAGTGCAAGGTATCAAAGCATCACATAGGAATCTCACTGTTTGAATGAATTGCAGACATGCAATGCAAGGTATGAAAGCATCACTCATGGGAATCTCACTGTTTTAATGAACTGCAGACATTCAATGCAAGGTATGAAAGCATCACTCATGGGAATCTCATAGTTTGCATCAACTGCAGACATACAATGCAAGTTATGAAAGCATCACTCATGGGAATCTCACTTTTTGAATGAACTGCAGTCATGTAATACAGGGTATGAAACATCACGCATAGGAATCTCACTGTTTGAATGAACTGCAGACATGCAATGCAAGGTATGAAATCATCACTCATGGGAATCTCACTGTTTGATTGAACTGCAAACATGCAATGCAAGGTATGAAGGTATCACTCATGGGAATCTCACTGTTTGCATGAACTGCAGACATGCAATGCAGGGTAGAAAAGCATCACTCATGGGAATCTCACTGTTTGAATAAACTGCAGACATGCAATGCAGGGTATGAAAGCATCACTCATGGGAATCTCACTGTTTGAATGAACTGCAGACATGCAATACAGGGTGTGAAACATCATGCATAGGAATCTCACTGTATGAATGAACTGCAGACCTGCAATGCAAGGTATGAAATCATCACTCATGGGATCTCACTGTTTGATTGAACTGCAAACATGCAATGCAAGGTATAAAGGTATCACTCATGGGAATCTCAGTTTGAATGAACTGCAGACATGCAATGCAGGGTATAAAAGCATCACTCATGGGAATCTCACTGAATGAACAGCAGACATGCAATGCAAGTTATGAAAGCATCACTCATGGGAATCTCACTGTTTGAATGAATGGCAGACATGCAATGCAAGGTATGACAGCGTCACTCATGGAAATCACACTATTTGAATGAACTGCAGACATGCAATGTAAGGTATGAAAGCATCACAGGGGAATCTCATTGTTTGAATGAACTGTACACATGCAATGCAAGGTATGAAAGCATCATTCATGGGAATCTCACTGAATGAACTGTACACATGCAATGCAGGGTATGAAAGCATCACTCATGGGAATCTCACTGTTTGAAAGAACTGCAGACATGCAATGCAGGGTGTGACAGCATCACTCATGGGAATCTCAATGTTTGAACTGCAGACATGCAACACAAGGTATGAAAGCATCACTCATGGAAATGTCACTGAATCAACTGCAGACATGCAATGCAAGGTATGAAAGAATCAGTCATAGGAATCTCACTTTTATAATGAACTGCAGACATGCAATGCAAGGTATGAAGGCATCACTCATGGGAATCTCATTGTTTGAATGAAGTGTAGACATGCAATGCAAGGTATGAAAGCATCACTCATGGGAATCTCACTGTTTGAATGACCTGCAGGCATACAATTCAAGATATGAAAGCATCACTCATGGGAATCCCACTGTTTGAATGAACTGCAGACATGCAATGCAGGGTATGAAAACATCACTCATGGGATCCCACTGCCTGAATGAACTGCAGACATGTAATCCAGGGTATGAAAGCATCACTCATGGGAATCCCACTGTTTCAATGAACTGCAGACATGCAGAGCAGGGTATGACAGCATCACTCATGGGAATCTCACTGTTTGAATGAACTGCAGTCATGTAATACAGGGTATGAAACATCACGCATAGGAATCTCACTGTTTGAATGAACTGCAGACATGAAATGCAAGATATGAAATCATCACTCATGGGAATCTCACTGTTTGATTGAACTGCAAACATGCAATGCAAGGTATGAAGGTATCACTCATGGGAATCTCACTGAATGAACTGCAGACATGCAATGCAGGGTATAAAAGCATCACTCATGGCAATCTCACTGTTTGAATGAACTGCAGACATGCAATGCAGGGTATGAAAGCATCACTCATGGGAATCTCACTGTTTGAATGAACTGCAGACATGCAATACAGGGTATGAAACATCATGCATAGGAATCTCACTGTATGAATGAACTGCAGACCTGCAATGCAAGGTATGAAATCATCACTCATGGGAATCTCACTGTTTGATTGAACTGCAAACATGCAATGCAAGGTATGAAGGTATCACTCATGGGAATCTCAGTTTGAATGAACTGCAGACATGCAATGCAGGGTATGAAAGCATCACTCATGGGAATCTCACTGCTTGAATTTACAGCAGACATGCAATGCAAGTTATGAAAGCATCACTCATGGGAATCTCACTGTTTGAATGAATGGCATACATGCAATGCAAGGTATGACAGCATCACTCATGGAAATCTCACTATTTGAATGAACTGCAGACATGCAATGTAAGGTATGAAAGCATCACATGGGAATCTCATTGTTTGAATGAACTGTAGACATGCAATGCAAGGTATGAAAGCATCATTCATGGGAATCTCACTGAATGAACTGTACACATGCAATGCAGGGTATGAAAGCATCACTCATGGGAATCTCACTGTTTGAAAGAACTGCAGACATGCAATGCAGGGTGTGACAGTATCACTCATGGGAATCTCACTGTTTGAATGAACTGCAGTCATGTAATACAGGGTATGAAACATCACCCATAGGAATCTCACAGTTTGAATGAACTGCAGACATGCAATGCAAGGTATGAAATCATCACTCATGGGAATCTCACTGTTTGATTGAACTGCAAACATGCAATGCAAGGTATGAAGGTATCACTCATGGGAATCTCACTGTTTGAATGAACTGCAGACATGCAATGCAGGGTAGAAAAGCATAACTCATGGGAATCTCACTGTTTGAATAAACTGCAGACATGCAATGCCGGGTATGAAAGCATCACTCATGGGAATCTCACTGTTTGAATGAACTGCAGACATGCAATACAGGGTGTGAAACATCATGCATAGGAATCTCACTGTATGAATGAACTGCAGACCTGCAATGCAAGGTATGAAATCATCACTCATGGGATCTCACTGTTTGATTGAACTGCAAACATGCAATGCAATGTATAAAGGTATCACTCATGGGAATCTCAGTTTGAATGAACTGCAGACATGCAATGCAGGGTATAAAAGCATCACTCATGGGAATCTCACTGAATGAACAGCAGACATGCAATGCAAGTTATGAAAGCATCACTCATGGGAATCTCACTGTTTGAATGAATGGCAGACATGCAATGCAAGGTATGACAGCGTCACTCATGGAAATCACACTATTTGAATGAACTGCAGACATGCAATGTAAGGTATGAAAGCATCACAGGGGAATCTCATTGTTTGAATGAACTGTACACATGCAATGCAAGGTATGAAAGCATCATTCATGGGAATCTCACTGAATGAACTGTACACATGCAATGCAGGGTATGAAAGCATCACTCATGGGAATCTCACTGTTTGAAAGAACTGCAGACATGCAATGCAGGGTGTGACAGCATCACTCATGGGAATCTCAATGTTTGAACTGCAGACATGCAACGCAAGGTATGAAAGCATCACTCATGGAAATGTCACTAAATCAACTGCAGACATGCAATGCAAGGTATGAAAGAATCAGTCATAGGAATCTCACTTTTATAATGAACTGCAGACATGCAATGTAAGGTATGAAAGCATCACAGGGGAATCTCATTGTTTGAATGAACTGTACACATGCAATGCAAGGTATGAAAGCATCATTCATGGGAATCTCACTGAATGAACTGTACACATGCAATGCAGGGTATGAAAGCATCACTCATGGGAATCTCACTGTTTGAAAGAACTGCAGACATGCAATGCAGGGTGTGACAGTATCACTCATGGGAATCTCAATGGTTGAACTGCAGACATGCAACGCAAGGTATGAAAGCATCACTCATGGAAATGTCACTAAATCAACTGCAGACATGCAATGCAAGGTATGAAAGAATCAGTCATAGGAATCTCACTTTTATAATGAACTGCAGACATGCAACGCAAGGTATGAAGGCATCACTCATGGGAATCTCATTGTTTGAATGAAGTGCAGACATGCAATGCAAGGTATGAAAGCATCACTCATGGGAATCTCACTGTTTGAATGACCTGCAGGCATACAATTCAAGATATGAAAGCATCAGTCATGGGAATCTCAGTGTTTGCATGAACTGCAGACATGCAATGCAAGGTATGAAACCATCACTCGTGGGAATCCCAATATTTGAATGAACTGCATGATGATTGGGCAGCGCAGTGGTGCAGTGGTTAACGCTGTCACCTCACAGCAAGAGGTTCTCCGGTTCGATTCTCAGCTGGGGTGCCTTCTGTGGTCTCGG